>NC_091341.1:26099567-26237067 GCF_038502225.1 Cherax quadricarinatus
GGTAAACTTTCCATACGTGTGAAGTTATTGGAATGTAAGTAGCTGACATTGTTTCTGGTCCTCACATATAAAATCCACTTCTTGTATGTGCAGGTATTGCTGGGGTGGTGGCTGGTTTTCTGTCTGGTCATCACTACTGGTTACCGTTCATCACTGATCGCTCACATGACTATCCAAGGAAAGACCAAGCCTATAGAGACCTTTGATGACTTGACCAAATTGACCAACTGGAAATGGGGCACTGAATCCTGGCTCCTTAAAGGAGTACCTTACGAATATTTCTCCAAGCATCCAGATCCTATTATACAGCACATATTTAAGAATATGGAAGTAAGTCCAGTTGGTGCTCTTTTTTCTTACATATTCACGTTATATACGAGTAATTACACAACACAAAGAATAGGCATATAAAGTTGCAAATTGAGGCTGAATGAGGCTGAACTTATGAAGCATTTTACTATTTTAGGTTAATATGTACAAATGAGTCACTTAAGAGTTACTTATGCCTTTGCATTTTAGAAAACTCTCTACTTAAGTACCCATATACTAGAAGAATCAATTGTATGGATAGTGATAATGCAAGTGACTTAATACCCTTCAGAGAAGTATCTTGGTGAAATAACAGGTTCTTGTTCCTAGAAACTGGAGCTACCCTCCAAAAAACATATACATTTTGAGGTTTCAGTTACAAATGCAATGAAAACTATTTCCTTGTGTTAAAGAGAGTATCCAGGGAAGAGGCGCTGAAGAAGGTACTGAAAGGCCACTTCAGTTTAATTGTTTGGGAGAATAACCTCTTCATTACCATCGCCTCTTACTACACTGACTCCCATGGCAACACACGTTACTATGTCAGCAAGAAAGGTGTCTCCATAATGGCAGCCTTTGGATGGGGTTTTAGGTGAAAGTCGTGTTTATTGTATTACGGCTTCTGTGTTGCTCTAGTGGTTTTGTGCATGACTAGCAGATTCACGCATGTCTTGTTTTTGGACTAGCAGATTTGTGCACGTTTATTTCAATAATTTAAGACTCACGTATGCTCGTTTTAAGGGTCTAAAATAATTGTTTTTCAGCTGGGACAATGATCTCCGAAGCCATCTTTATGCAAACCATCTCAGGTAAGTAAGTAAGTAAGTAAGTAAGTAAATTTATTCAGGTATACACAATACAGTTACATAGAATTATCATACATAGCAGCATATGTGTAGAGAACCTAGGATAACCCAAAAAAGTCAGACAGAGTGACTTATTTCCATTGGGGTCCTTTTACCTTATTATTATAATATAAAGGTTATAATATTTTCTTATTATTCTATAATGAAGATAACATCTTATTATCATACTAAAAAGACTATCTACTACACGAGGGTCATTAAGACTATCTACAATACGAGGGTCATTAAGACTATCTACTACCCGAGGGTCATTACGACTATCTACAATACGAGGGTCATTACTAGGGATAAGGTAAAATTTACACGTATTTTAGCTAAAAAATAGAAAATCATTCCCCTCCCTTTCTGTTGCTTCATTCATCAGACACTTTTTGGCAGTCTTCTTGAACTGGTTCAAGCTATGACTGGCCTTGACATTTGTGGATAGTCTGTTCCATTCCTTTATTGCTGTACAATAAAAGGTGTTTGAAGCCTGGCCACTGACTGTGGGTACTACAAAGTTGTGCTCTCTCCCCCTAGTACTATGATTGCTTTGGTTCCCAACCTTGACAAAATTGACAGCAAGATATTCTGGACACTGTTCGTGAGCAATTTTATAAACATGATTTAGCTTTAGTTGTTTTACTCTGTCTTCAACATTCAGCATATCCAACTGCTGTAATTCATCCTGGCCTACATGTTCTCTTGGTCCCAGCCCCAGGATGAATCTTACGATTTTGTTCTGGGTGATTTGCAGTCTATCTTTCAGTTTTTTTGTCAAGGCAGAGTACCAAGAAGAGCAAGCGTAATCCATATGGCATTGTATAAGGGCTAGACTTTTTTTTTTTTTTTTTTTTTTTTTTTTTTTTATATTTTATTTAAACAATTAAATTAAAAAATATAATATGTAAAAATCATTTATGTCTATAATTAACACAATCCTCCCTACAGCTAATATTACACACCACACTTACAACTCCGTGTGGGTACACCCCCCCCCCTCCCTGCTCCCTCATCCTATCACTTAACCCAAACCTGTTGGAGCTACTCAACAGAATTACATGATATGAACAACACTTTTATATACACATCCCTCGAAATGGTACTTAATGATCGACTACAGACCATGCAATGCATTGCACTGAACATATTATACAGACATATTACCCCCCCTTCCTCCGTGGTTATCCAACCACCCCACTATTTACAACCTAACATACTATAAACAATGAATGTTGCCTAATCTAAAGTCACACAGCAATGACCCAAACATTAATTTATGTAATTGTCCTAATGGTTCAGTTACATAACAATATGTATTACACAACAATGGTGATATAGAAAAGTCACAAGGACATACAAAATTACTACAAAACCATAAGAATAAACTTAGTCTCAAAATCCAACACATGTAAGCCTTTACACATTTAAACATGCAATTCCAGTGTTAAAACAATAACACAGCTTCAACTATGACATTCAAGCTCTATACAGCTTATATGGACATTACATAGTGCTATTGACAACAGTACAATACAACATAAAATATAACCATGACATAAGTAACACATAAAGACTGTGCCTAGCACGCACCTAACCACAAAAACCTATAACACCACTGTTGCCCAACTTTATTTACACTATCTGACGTGCATTAACCTCTTTACTCTCAAAACAAAACTGAAAATTGCAGAACACCAGTGACGAACAATAATGCACAGACATTAATACAAACATATCACATCATATCTCTGGACACCGTGCATGATCACAGCATCAACACTATGCAGTGCAAGGCACCTAGAAAACAAGTTGGAGCAAATACATGCAATTATTATAGCAAATCTCCAAATTACAATGTCATTACCGTAAATCAATATTACCACACACAATATGTATAATAAGTATAAAGTCCAGTCACACAAAAACTGGCCAGCTCCACAGGTGCTAGCACCCGTGGTCCACATATTATTCACTCATGCATCACTCATCCAACACTCTCGCAAAACTTTTGTTATCCATTACCAGGGAGGCAACCCTGTTTTCACCCCTGACTTCCCTACCCCAGCAACACTTTCCAATCATACCCTCCCCTCCCTCGTATATTACAAGTCTAATAAAACCTGTAACGTAAGTTGCCTATATCCCTCTGAAAAATCCTTCACCCACCTCCTCCCATAAATTTCCTTATTTCTACATACCGTTTTATAGAACGTTAACGCTAACACCCTCCTCTTCACCTCAGTAACCTGTTTGCCCCGCAATCCCCACACTATATAGATATAATCTGCCATAATGTATCCCACAGCTCTGATTACACTTTCCTCCCAACCCCCCACGTCGAGACTTAATGCTCTCAATACAGAAATTCCTTTACCTCCTATCCTATTTATCACCCTATTTAACCACCCCTTGACACTCCTCAGTCCATCACAAAAATATACTACATGAAAAGCCGACTCCTCCCCACCACATATCCCACACTCCCCCCCGTCAACGACTCGTCTATCCCGTAGAACCACACCCGACGGTAAAATGCCGTGCAGAAAACGATACATTACATCCCGAACACGAGGTTGCAACCTCATCCTACTCAACCTATTCCATATACTTCCCCATGCATACATGGGGAAAATTCCCTCTACAGGCGCTACAACCCTCCCGGCTAACAATCTACACAACCTACCTATTTTAACCTTTGCTGGCTCTCGATCCCACGCCAGAGCCCTCAACACAGTTTCACACTCATGCAACTCAACTCCTGTATACATCCGTTGCAATCTGTTATGGATCCTGGCCAAACCCCCCCCCCCACCCACACTTTCCCTCATCACCTCCCTTTTAATGAAGACACATTTGACCCTCCGCTTTAAGTCCAGCAATCCCAGCCCCCCCTTACTTACAGGTAACATTACCACATCCCTCTTAATCCAATCACAGCTCGAACCCCACAAGAATTTAAAAACCTTCCTAAGTATGTTCGTTATTGCTGGCCCAGTTAATGGGAACACGGCTGCCACGTGCCATACTTTGCTATACAGTAAGATATTAACAACAATGGCACGCTGCACAAGGGTCAAATGATAAGGTCGCAATGCACCCAAGCGTCCCTGAATCCTTTCTACCATCCTAAGCGAGTTTTCCATGCGTGCCACAGGTAGATCGTCTGCATAAATAAGACCACAGATTTTTAACGAATTCACCTGCTTCCTCACAACTGCACTACCCCAATCAACCCTACCCGCCCAAGCTCCTAACCCCATGACCATGGATTTATCTGAATTTACCCTCATACCAGTTGCCCCTGCGAACATTTGTACTACCCCGTCTAATGTGTCCATTGACATCCCCTCCCTGATCAGAACAGTTGTATCATCCACATACCCAATTAAAACTGGCCAAACCCTCGCAACCTCACACCCTGGTCCCTCTACGTGACACATACGCTGCTCCATCAATCTATAAAAGGGGTCCTGTACGCATGCAAACAATAATTGTGACATAGGACACCCCTGCCTAAGTCCCCTACCCATTACAATCTTCCCACCCAATCGACCATTAATCTGTACCCTCGCCATTGCACCTCCATACAACGCCTCAACCCAGCCCACTATTTCTTCCCCAAACCCCTGACCCCTGAGGATGGCTTTCAATGCTTTCCGATCCACTCTATCGTATGCCCCTTGCCAATCGAGCGCCACCAAACCTCCCTCCCTCCCCCCCCCTTTTGCCTCCACGAAATCCCTAAGTAACCCATGCCCCTCCACCATAGACCTCCCTGGCAAACCAAACTGAGTTTTTGATACTACCCGCCCTACCACACACTTGACCCGATTTCCCAAAATCTTCGCAAACAATTTATAATCTGCGCATAACAACGAGATCGCCCGGTAATCCCGAAGCGTATGCTGCCCCTTACCCTTCGGTACCAATACAACGACAGCCGTTGCCTGCTTCTCACCCAGCTCACCTCTCTCCTTCATGCAATTTAATAACCTAACCAGAAAATGCCTCAATAATTCCCAATGCTGCTGATAAAACTCTACCGGGAGTCCATCAATTCCCGGTGCTTTGCCCTTTCGCATTCCACTTAAAGCCCTCCATATTTCCCCCTCAGTTATTTCGCCACCCAGTGCTTCCCTATCACTGTTACGCAACTGACATACCACACTCCCACACACCTGTTCTAAAACCCCATCCTCTACCCCTTCTCGTTGCCAGTACTTCTCATACCACTTGTCAGCAAACGCCCCCATTCCTTCCGTAGCTTGTATGACCTGCCCCTCCCTGTACCCTCCTATCGATTCATGAACCTCCAACCATGGAATAGTCATTGCCTGCTGTCTTTGTTTCTGCCTACGCAATACGCACGATGAAGGTCTATCGCCCCATAACACCTCTTCCACCCCCGCCTGTACCCTCACCGCTTGGAACCTCTCATCCTGTACCTCACGCAGCCTCCCTTTAATTGCCATAATTTCATCCATTGGATAAGTGCCCGCCACCGCCCCCCTCGCATAACAACCCCGTAATCTATCCTCCAAATAGTTAGCAAGCCCATATTTTAAAGAATTGATACGTTTCCCTTCCTTTACGTAATATTGCTTAATCCGTTCTTTAGCCACACCATCCCACCACATCACCACATCCTCTACCCCTTTTATCTCTGCACGTAACCCCTCCCACAGCGTTGCAAATCCCTCTATCCCCTCCTCATCACCTAACACACTTGTATTTAATTTCCAATATCCCCTAGATATACCTGCTAGTGACTCCCACGCCACCTCTGCTACTACCGCCCGATGATCCGAATAAGCTACTTCTATTGTACGGAAAAATGTCAACCCAACCCCTTGAGATATATACAGCCTATCCAACCTAGCAGCGTAACCCCGTCTTACAAAAGTGTGCTCTACCTCCCACGCCCCTCCTCCAACCGCATCCCGCAACTGAATATCCCTCAAAAGATCTCGCAAGGCCGCCGACACGTGCCCCGCCCCTTTTGGTTCCACGTCAGCCCTCCTAATAACGCAGTTCCAGTCGCCACCAACGATGGCCACTGCAGGTAAACCACGTAAGAAGAAAACTAGTTCTTCACATACAAAATCCCTTTTTACCCTCACATCATTTTCCGCTGGTGCATACACACATACAAAAGATACCCGCTGTCCCATCCACCACCCATCCACGCGCAATACTCTTCCCCCTCCTCCCCCCTCACTTCTTAGCAACACAAACGGGCTTGCCTCCCTGATCAATATACCCACACCACCTTTCAGACGTGCAGATGGCAGAGTCATGACCTGAAACCCCTCCACCTCGAGCACTCTTCCCTCCTTGAAATTGTGTTCTTGCAGGAACACTACATCCACCCTATATTTATACAGAAACATTCGAAACCATTCCTTCTTCACACTATTACACAGTCCATTTACGTTCACAGTCATACACCTAAGGCCTCTTTATAGTTTCCAACCCTTCCTCCTCTCTTCATTCATCCCAGGGCCTCCTGCCCCAGAGCCAGCACAAGGCTTCACACCATCAACCCCTCCCCCTTTTTTGCGATGCCTCTTATCGTGACTGCTTCGACATTGCTCTTCCTTCCTCCCAGACCTCTGCGCCGGCGTCAGGACATCATCTGAGTCTGACGCCGCCGCTCTCTTCCTCGTGATGCCCTCTACATCCATGTTATCTTCTGAGGTTCCCTCACGATGAACCTCAACCTCCACCACGCCCCGTTCCACAGCACACGGCGACAACTCTCTCTTACTAGTTGGCCCGTCAACCCTGCTATGTTTTTTATCCTTACATTCCTCTACAGGCACCGCCGTGTCTCTCACCAGCTCAGGAACAACATCCTCTGCAGGCGGTGTCAATGTCCTTAACACTTCCTGAAGCTCTTCCTCTAGAGCCTGCACCTCCTCCTGCACTTGCACTTCTGTACTTTTCCTTTGTGTAGTAACAGATCCTTTTACATCACAGCTTACCTCACACATGCCATTCTCCTCTTTGGAATCCTCCACCTCTTCACTCCACAAGCGCCCAGGCCCTTGCTTGCGCACTGGGCTCTCAACAGCTATCACGCTGGTAACTGGTGCTTCACCAGTTTGCGCTGGCGCCCTCCTCAGCTTCACGCACTCTGCCGCCATATGGTCGTACGCCCCACATATTCTGCACGTACGTCTCTGTCCGGCATACGATACCATAACTTGCGTCCTGAAGTCCTCCAACACGACGTAAGACGGTATGGGATGTCTCAGAGTCATCTTCAGGGAAAAGGTACCCTCCGGACGTCCCATGTAAGCACCTGCCGTCCACTTGCCCTTTTGTGCCAGATGTACGGTTCCATATGTCTCAAAAACACTCCTTATGTCAGCCTCATCTGCCTCAAATGGGACATTACGTATCTTAACCCACGTAAAGTGGCGAGATACGTCGATCAAACGCACCTTCACAGCTGGAGTAGCGTCAAGACTCACGTCTTGGAACCTCGTCACCAAAGACTCATACACGGACGTGGAATTCAGTTTGACGAAGATTCTATAAGCCCCATTCAGGGCTACACCATACACCTCATCGTCCTGGATTCCATAGGTCTCCCTAATGATTGTTGGGAGTAAGACTTGCACTGAAGAGGGTGAAATCGCCCCACGAAGCAGCTCAATACCTATGGTATTTACGCGCCTCCTCACACTCAGCGCCATGTTGATACAAGGTAGCTCGCCTGAACAGCAGAGGGGTGCAGCGCACAACCTCACTCGACCATGGTCAGGCAGCGAATGTTCAGCCTGGCATTCGCTTTCTTTACTACACTGTTCCCTATCAATTCTCCTGACATGCATGGGTCAAAGGGGATTTCCAGATATTTAACTGATGAAACCAAAGTGATGGACTCCCCATTACACTGAACATTAAAATTATTTACCCTTCTCAGTTTATGTTTCGTTCCAAAGAGAATGGCTTCAGTTTTCCCTAGGTGTAATGATAGTTTGTTGTCTACTAACCATTTGCTGCAGGACTCCAGTTCCAGTGTTAAAACATTAGCAATATCTTGTGGGTCTTTACCTGTCACTAACAGAGCACTGTCATCTGCATACAGTAGGAGTTTGCACTTGACACTGATAGGCATATCATTGACATAACATAAGAATAGTAAGGGACCCAGAATACTACCTTGGGGAACTCCACATGTTATCGGCAGGGGTTCTGATTCCGTTTTGTTGATTTTGACTATTTGTCTCCTGTTGCTAAGGTAGGACTTAAACCAGTCTACAGAACCTATACCGATAGCTTGAAGTTTCTTACATAATATATTGTGGTTGACAGTATCGAAGGCCTTTTGCAGGTCTAAGGTTACCATACCTATGAGGTTCCCTTTTGACATTTCAGTTCTCAGGTAATCCATCAGATTAATAAGGGAGGTATCGGTTGAGTAGGATCTTCTAAAGTCCGATTGATAGCTATGGAGAATGCTGTTGTCATTAAGGTACTTAACTACTTGAGAATACACCGCCCTCTCCAGAATTTTAGATATTATACTGAGTATACTAACAGGTCTATAGTTGCTTACATCAGACCTATTATTTTTTTTGAAGATAGGAGTAACTCTGGCCTCCTTGAACCCCTCCGGTACGGTATTAGTGGTGATTGATAGATTTATTATGTGAGCAATAGGGATTGACAGTTCAGAAGCACCATCTTTTAGGAACTTAGACGGGATGTTATCAGGGCCTGTGCTCTTAGTTGGGTTTAACCTGCTTAGTTCTTTTTGAATGAAGTCATGAGATACACTTACTAGTTGACAACTGTTTGGGGTTACCTCTTTATTGGTATAGTATGTTTGAAACTTATCAGAGTCTGTGTTAAAGGTATTTGATGCAGCTGGTAGTTTACTTACTAGTGTTGATGCAACAGATGTGTAGTAGGAATTAAAGCAATTTGCCACCTTAGATGTTTCGTGGCATACCTCATTATCGATAGTGAGTACTATGTTAGACCTATCTACTGGCTTATGGCTATACCCCAACTGTTTTAGTTGTTGCCAGAGCTTTCTGGGGTTATGGTTATATTCTTCAATTTTTGAGCAATAGTGCTTTGCCTTTGCTCCTTTTATAAGCCTCTGTACTCTGTTCCTCACCCTTTGGAATTCATTTAGTGCTGCAATATCCTGTCTGTTTGCTTTAAATCTTTTTAGCAGCTGGTCTCTGAATTTCATATTATCTAATATCTCAGTAGTCATCCAGGGTTCAGTTCTTCGTTTAATCCTAACCTCTTTAACTGGTGCAATATTATTAAGAATGGTAGTGAACATTGTTTTGAATTTTTCCCAGGCATCGTTTACGTCCGTGCAACTTGTTATCTCTGTCCAGTCACAATTGTGTAGCCTATTTACCAGTGTTTCTTTACTGTAGTTTCTAGTTGACCTCATTTTTATTGTCCTGTGTAGGCCTATCCTATTCCTAGTGATTTTCCTGGTGCAGTAAATGATGAAATGATCACTAAGACCTGTGGTAATGACGCCTGACTGACTAATGTTCTCAGCGCGGTTGCAAAGTATGTGGTCAATTAGGGTGGCTGAGAACTGTGTGATCCGGGTTGGTTTATTAATTAGTTGGGTGTAGCTATTTAATCCTAGAATTTGCTTATACCTTTTGCATAGCCCGTTATTTTGTTGCTGAAAACAGATATTGAAGTCGCCCAGTATTATTGTTTCGCAATTGCTTTCAACTCCGGATAAGACTCTGGAAAAGTCTTCTAAGAACTGGTCCTGGGTAGGAGGGCGGTAACTAGTTCCTACTAAGATGGGTTTGGTCTTGGGAAGCAGCACTTCAAACCATAGAATCTCCAGTTTATTGTTATTTAAATCAGGTCTTGGGTTGTAAGCTAAGTCATTTCTAATGTAGGCACATACTCCACCGCCCTTTCTGTTCCTATCTAAGCGTTTTATATTGTAACCTTCTATTTTGACCTCGTCGTCAGTCACCGTATCATCCAACCAAGATTCAGAGATGGTTATAACTGCCGCCCTAATTTTGTTAGCTAGAATCCTAATCTCTGCCAATTTAGGAAGAAGTGATCTTGCATTGACATGAATAAAGTGAAGGCCTGTTTTCATAAAACAATCATAATCATCAATATATGGCAATGGGTCATTTGTATTAAAATTAGGTAAATCAATGTCATCACTGCTAAAGGGTAACTGTGCCAAAGTGCATTTGTTACACACAAAATGAATTCTGGCACCGTTGCTATAATTGTACATACATCCATCATGCACCCACCCCTTACACATTTTACATAAGGTGCCTTTTCTGTTTTTCATGCGTACTTTAGTACAGTGTATGCATCTGTTTGGTAGTGTTTGAGATAATAATGGCTGTATTGTCTCACATTGACCTATGTATGCATTACATATGGAGTTAAGGTTATCATCCCTAGCTACTAGACCGTCATTATTGCCGTCATTTATCTGTCTGTTTTGCCTCTGCACAATAGTTTGAGGTCCTGGATTAATTTGGATATCACCACTTAAGAGCGCTACAATAAGAGCTGTGTGCCATTGTTTTTGTTTGGGTATGCGGTGTTGCCATACCTTGCGACGATAGTGAGGTTTACTTTTCTGGTAGGATGGCAACTGTTGGGCTTTTACTGTCCAGGGCGCTGTTACTCCATTCACATTTTCCAACCCCCATGACTGATTTCTTTCTTCATGGAATTGAAGAAGAAATATAAATATAATTATGGCAGCCTGTACCCCTCTAATGCCTGCCATTTTCACTCTTCGCTCTTTTACTCATATACAATAATATTTATTTCTCTTTTCCAGTCCCTAGTACACTTAGTATCTGCTTTAATTACACTGAATTACTAGTAAAATTTCCTCTTCAAAACCCTCTTCACTGCTCACTTTTCCCTTAACTTCACAACACCCTTACATTTAACCCCTTATTCACCCTCTCCTACCCACCTCACTTCACAGTCTGGCTTCACCAATTAACTTCTAACTCCTTTCCATTCTGGTAGACCAGAAAGGTTTAATCAATGGTTTTATCCTTCCAAATCCCCCTCAATTCCATTTATCGGGGGTTGTGTCGTGTTGTTGTCTCCTGACCTGTTTTGCTGACTCAGCCATTTTTAAAACACTGAGGGGAGTAACACCACCTGACTTTCCTTGAGTTTATAGATATATTTGGCTTTTTCTGCTATGATTCTCTCACTGTACACTGGTCAGCTGAATATAGGTCAGCTACTAAAATATTAACCTTGACTATTTAACTATTCACTTCTTTCCCACGACTGGCACTGAGGGATAATCGTCCTATACCTTGGAGTTTTGTACTGTTGATTTGACGATGTCTCCTGTGTTTCCCTCTCGTTAGCACTGGTACAGGTGATATGATGGTGGTACAGATATGATGCTACTGTCAACAGATGAACGTCAGTAAAGATGAGAATTTCACTTCACTAGTTGTACGTCTGGCAGTAGCTGCTGTTTGAATGCCGGTCAGCCATGTTTAAATGCTCAAATCTTTCCCTCGTTTGGCACTGACGAAAAAAGTCCTACAGACCTGGCATTTCCTTGGAGATTTAGTTGATCAGGATTTCTGCCATGTTGTCTTCCCGTTAAACACTGGTGCAGTTGATATGGAGGTCAGTTATTTCATTTAGTGGAAAACGTCTCGTGTCTGGTTCACGTCTGGCAGCAGGTCTGGTACTTGAATGCCGGTCCCTCTTCTGTCATATTTAGTCCATTTCGTTGTCGTCACCGTCAGTTTTTATGTAACTATAGTGTTAATGTTGCAGGGGTGTTAATGTTGCAGTTTAAAAACTGTAGTGTAAAGCACCCTTCTGGCAAGACAGTGATGGAGTGAATGATGGTGAAAGTTTTTCTTTTTCGGGCCACCCTGCCTTGGTGGGAATCGGCCAGTGTGATAATAAAAAAAAATAATAATAAAATAAAAGTTAACTTGCATGTTGTTGCAGCAGTACTTGCAAATTTGGCCATCACTGGAGTTCGGATAGGCCCAGGGGACGGCAAGATATAGGAGCAGCCTTGTTGCTGCTTGCTGCGGCTGCGGCACAGGTACATCTGCATGACAGTCCAAAAGTACCTTCTGGTCGTGGCAATCAGCCTCATGTAATGCAACTGGTGTTATTATCCGCTAGTTAATATTAGTAAAATTAGAGCCGTGTCCCTCATGGTTAGATATTGGTCCAAATGCAACAGTTTCTGGTACAACTATTCTTTTGCATGTAAATATGCTATGAGAGTTTAAAACCACACACACTTGTTAAGAAATTACAAACTGGCGAGTGGAGACAGGATTTCATTTGTTCGTAAACGAGTTGTAGACTGTCCAGCCACGTCATTATTTAATTAACCATTAAGTTATCATTTGATTAATATCAATATTAATTGATTTTTAACTAGCAGATAAATTAACATATTAAAATATTACGTATTTTTGTATTGCTGCCACATAAAGTCAAGTTTTACTTAATGCCATTTTTTCCATTTATTTTTAATTGTATTTTTCTTTTATAGAAAAGGAGCACCATTCTACCCGCGTTTTCATCAGCTTATGTCGCGACTGGAAGATGCTGGAATTATAAAATACTGGACTGAGGATGTGACAGCCAGACGTGTGAAGGAGAACAGGGCAGCTGCTGCCCTCAACCCTCAAGTTGTTCTGGAGAACACTCGAACAGTAAACATTCCCATTCTCATATACTGTACAGCTGTGTTTAAATACTTCTAATTTATTCCAAATTTATTAGAATTTTTTTTCAAAATACCCACCTGTGATCAAAGAATTTTTCTACAGGGTGATAGTGAAGAGGTAGTACTTGGGATGCAACACATGCAGGGCGCCTTCTACCTCTTGTTCCTGGGATGCTTCTTTGCCTTCCTGATACTGCTATGGGAGAACCTCGCCCATTCCCTCTTCTCACCTTAGTATCGCTCTGAGCATTACCAGACCTCTGTCCAAGAATGATATTGCTGGGCTGTGTGTTCGTGAAACTCTTGAACACCCAGTCATTAGTTAAATATTGTTTCTGAGACTGTTATATTTAACAGTACAGATACAGAGAGATGTTTATCTATCACAGTACAACTGATCTCTAACTAATGGACACATTAAAGTATATGACAGTATTTACGATTATTTTGTATGTGATAATAAGATATTACACTTTACCAAATGAATATTTCTTTTATTGATTGACAAATATCATAAATATCATGTCAGACCTGTTACATATCTCAGAGCTCTCACATATGTATATTTGTGTGTGTGTGTGTGTGTGTGTGTGTGTGTGTGTGTGTGTGTGTGTGTGTGTGTGTGTATCGACAAGTGCTTCTAACTACTGGTAACTCTTTCTCTATATATATCTCTCACACACACACACACACACACACACACACACACACACACACAAAAGACGAGAGCACAAACACGTAAAAATACATACACGCACTTACATATACCCATGTGCACACGCACGCACGATACATACACATAAACACGAAAATCTATTACACGGATATTTTAGAGGAGAGATATGAAATAATGGGGTGACGGTGACGTGTGCGTGAAGAAGCTAGGACTGCGCGGAGCTCCCCGCCTATAAAAGTACCTCGCTGGCTTTGCTAGGAACATTCACTCCTCGGTGTGGACTCAGCGAGAGGTATCCACACACATGGAACCAACTGCATTAGGTAACCACACAGACAGAATCCACTGCATCAGGTATCACACAGCCAGAACCCGCTGCATCAGGTAATTCTACAAGCACTTTTAGATATTGCTTGGTAACTGTCATAACCCGATTAAAGAATGAAGGTATACTGGGGAAGCGCAGTTGCTGATTATATATATATATATATATATATATATATATATATATATAATATATATATATATATATATATATATATATATATAATATATATATATGTCATGTACTGTAGTACTGTCCTCTTCCCTACTTTACGTATAAACGAAGATCAAGAGCTCCATTATACCCACCTAAAGCAGTGTTCGGGACTTACATTATATTTTTTCGAATTATTCGTAGATGCAAACAGAAAGATAAAAATCGTGTAACAGGATCAGCAAAACACGTAAATATTCGTTAGAAAACACAGTAGCCTATCCTGTAAATAAAAATGACCGTGGTAACAGAGTATAAGTAACAAAGGAATTTAGATGATTTGTATTTGTCTCTTGTCAAAAGATTAATGAATATTATATACATTTATATATTATTTTTGCATTAGAGGAAAGCTTACTCGTATATGCTGATCTTAGTTACTTGTGTTTACTGTTTAACAGAGTCAGCCTAATGGATAGGCGAATAAACACGCCAGCCGTGTTAGCTGAGCGAGCGAGGATCGTGAGGCTGTGGCTGGGAGGTATGCCAGCTCGGGAGATATCCCTAGAGAGTGGAACCAGCCTCTCCACAGTGTACAGGTGGATCCGTCGCTGGAGAGAGTACGGAACGCTGGAGACTCGACCCTACCGAATAATGCCACGATATGCCTATTGGAAAGCCAGTTCTAGAGTTCTCACCTACACTCCACTATCCGCTTTTAGGAGAAATAAATGTACTTCGTGTCCCTGGATACTGCCGAATTTCCATGCAAGCCGATAAGTTCTCCTTGATTATTCCCAAAAATATTTATATTTATATACAGCAATATAATGTCTGCAAAATAGTGTATACATTAAGATTACAGTTATTGATTTAACAGAAAACCAAATATTTTTCTGCATAATCTCAAAACTTCTGCAACACAATCTTAATATATTTCTTAAGATGTTGCCAAGAACCTACATTAAAATTATAATACATAAAAAATTGTAAATTTGTCTATAATAACGTATTATGACTTTCGTCTGTAATTAGAAATGTGGTATCAGTGATTATAAAAACAGCAAAATTGGTTTTAAAACTGTATATGTACTGGAAAGTCATGCATATTTTATGCTCGGAAAAATGTGAATTAAAAAATAATAAATCTTACATTCTGAATGTGCTATCCTTATCCACATGTTAAATATACAGTTTATAACAATATTTACTTACTAATATTTTGGAATCACGTGACTAATATTTTCCTTTTCTTATTTTTGACTGTTGCAAATACGTGGAGAGAGTAGAGAGCCTAACGATTTTTTAAATAAGGGTCATGATGAATTCCTTAAATGTACCTGTCATTTAAGACCTATTTTTCTCTAAAAAAAAATCAGGCAATGTTTATAATTATCACGCATTTTCTTTTGTCTCAGGCAAAGATGGACACACTGATTTATCATTTAGTGATGATGGTTATCGCACCGAAGCTCCCTACGGCCGTAGCTAATCAGGAAGCGGGTGGAGCAGTTAAGCAGGTGGGCGTTGATGTTGGCGTTATATTAGATCAGGTGGTGGAGCATCATCTTACCGGCTGCCACCTGGTACTCATCACTACACCATATTCACATATTACTTTTTATATACTCAGGTGAAACTCCATAATTTTCTGTAGTGTTTAAGACTGAATATATCGTAGTAGTGGAAGCATAGTGAGTTTATATCAAGTTACTTCTCTAGACTTACAATAATAACGTATAATAGCTTTTCTTTAGATTTCTTATAGAGAGTGGGAATGCTAGAATAGTCGTGGAGGCAGGATCCATGTTTTCCAAGGGCCAGCTGCCACGGGACCACCACCTCCAGGGGCTGTGGGGCGACACTAGAACCACCTGCCGGGGACTCATCTTTGATCTCACTGGCACCAACAGTACCTCCTCTGTTTTCGGGTAATGTTAACACATTAAAAATACAAGAATTGTTTTTCAAGTATAAAAACGAAGTTTAGTGGCCAAATATGCAATCAAATAAGCCCTAGGCAAGTGCTAATAATTTTGCAGGAAAGCATCCGTGCTCGCAGTTACTAAAATTCAAACAAAATATCTGGCGCTTAAATACTGTCCGCCCATTCTTGCAAAGGTTCGTAACACGACTAGTCCTGGAGCTAAGGGGCATGTCTGTCAGTGGAACGCCTTCCAACTGAACAAAAGAAATTAATGGAAAAATAAATAAATAAAGAAATGATTTAGGAAAAACAAGAAAAATGATTTGAGAATTTTACTTAAAATTTAAATATAATAAAAAAAATTGGCCTTCAGTTCTTGTAGTTGGGTAGGAGTAGGTATGGCCCTGGATAGTTCCTCTGATGTTATTTATGTAGGTTATCCTGGGCAGATGGTAATCCGATGTTCTGGAATCTCCTACCACTTGGATGGAGCACAAGTAGAATAGGTAAGGGCCGGTAGTAGTAGAATAATGTTAATAAGTATTATTAACATGTCTTGCTCCTTTATCTGGCGTCTATCCTGGAAGACCACGCCAGGAACAGAGCTGGTAAATAAAAGAAAATAAACTGGTTACCCATAGTTATGATAATACAACATTTAAGAATTGAAAAGAATGATAAATGCCAAAATCATTACTGGTAACCAGCAAACAAAATAAAGAAACAAACAGTGATACTCCTGGTATATCACCCTACCTGATTAGAAGAGTGGAGGTGAAGTGACTCTCCAAACTTCAACCCACACCAGGTAAGGTCAATATTACCAGGAGTAGAAACTAACAAATCTGACACCAGGAACTAGTTTCGCCCCAGCCCGCCAGAGAGAAGGGGGGGGGGGGTGCACGCGACGTAACTAATGGTTCCTGGTTGCCCGAACAACCTTAACCCCACTTACACCTACTTTTCCCTCACAATACCCCCTTCCAAAACTTATGGACGGAGTCAATAAGTCAACGAACAGAGGGAAAAGAACTAACTACAACCTCGGCTCAGCCAATCTGAAAAGTGGTTTTCAGAGCCAGAAATATAAATGACTTTAAACTTATAGGGCTGAATAGCCAGAGCCCATCTCAAGAGTCTGCTATTTGACCCTTTAAAGTTTTCCAAGTACATCAGTGGCTTGTGATCTGTTTCAAGCACAAAGGGTTTACCGTATAGGTAGTATTTATATCTACTTATACCCCATACTAAAGCATAACATTCTTTCTCCACAGTGGAATATCTTTCTTCTCTGGGCAGAAGTTTCTTACTGGCGAAAGATACTGGGAAAGGTGTCTCCTCATAATATTGAAGTAGTACAGCCCCGAGTCCAGAATGGGAGGCATCTGTTCGGAGACAAAATATTTTATTAATATCTGGCAATTTTAGGACAGGGGGGTTTGAAAATATCCTCTTAATTTCTTCGAAGCTTTGCATGGCTTCCTCAGAACAACTAAGAGGTTCCTTGACACCCTTTTTCAAATAGTCTGTAAGAACTGAAGTTAAGCTACTTAGATTTGGTACGAAATTTCTATAGAAGTTTACAGATCCAAGGAAACTTCTTAATAACTTTTTGGTAGCAGGGAACGTACTTTCTAAAACAGCTTTGGTCTTATTAGGAAGTGGTGAGAAGTTGTTATCAGAGATAATGAACCCGAGGTATTGTACCTTATGATAGCCAAGAAAGCACTTTTGTGGTTTAACTGTAAGGCCATGAGTTCTTAGTCTTTTCAAAACAAACGCTAGTGTATTTAGATGGTCTTCCCAGACACTTGTCATTATATAAATATTATCAAAATACACTGAAACATTCTTTAGATCAGAGAGAACTATTCTCATAAGCCTAATATACGTGGCACATGCGGTAACCAAGCCGAAAGGCATTGTGCGGTATTGCATTAGACCTCTATGAGTAGGGAAAGCAGTGTATGGTTTCGAGTCTGGGTGTAATGGCACTTGATGGTATGCTTGTGAGATGTCTAATTCTGAGAAGAATTTGCAGTCATGGAATTTATACAAGTCATGATCAATTACTGGCATGGGTTCCGCATCCCATTTAGTTATAGTATTCAAATAACGAAAATCTTGTGCCAGTCGGTAAGAATTATCGGGTTTCTTAACCATGACAACTGGTGAACAGAAAGCTGATTTCGAAGGTTCTATGATGTTTAAGTTAAATAGTTTGTCAACCTCATTATCAAAAGTTTTCCGTAAGTGAACGGGAACAGGGTAGATTTTCCGCCTTACTGGTTCATGATCCGACAATTCAATCTTGTGTACAATAGTGGTGGTAAGTCCTGGTACCTCTGTGAATACGTCAGAAAATGAATTTACCAAGGCACTTACTTGAGACTTTTGTTTATTTGACAAGTCGTTGTTAATGTTGACATTTGACTTCTTTGGTGAGGGATCATGCGTTAAGATATCCAGTAGTTCCTTCGATTCTGTAAAAGACTCGTCATCTATAATACAAACTCTACATTCGTACGAATCACCACTTGTATCCAAGCTGAAAGAAGAAGTATCTTCGTCAAAGGCATTTACGCAAAGATTAACTTCTCTTCGATGGTACCGTTTCAAAATATTGACGTGATACATTCTTTCTCTACCCTTGACATCCAAGATATAATCTACCTTATTGCAGACCTTCACTACTTTATACGGTCCGCGCCAGGTAATTAGCAATTTGTTGGATTTGTCAGGTAGGAGAACTAAAACTTCATCACCAACGTTAAACGTACGCTTGGAGCTTTTATGGTCAAAATAGGTCTTGTACGTTTCCATAGACCTCTCTAGGTTTTTACTGACCAAATCGGCGGTTTCTTCCAACCTTTCCCTTAGATCTAAAAGAAACTGATAGCTGTTTTGAACCTCAGGTTTGATATCTTTAGACCAAAGTTCATTCAAAATAGATAGTGGTCCACGAGCTTGTCTCCCATAAAGCAATTCAAAAGGGGAATAACCAAGGGAATCACTTGGAATCTCTCGCATTGCGAAAAGAGCACATGGTAAAAATCTATGCCAGTCCGTTGGTTTAAGAATACATAGTTTTTTTAGTATCGACTTTAGGATGGCATGTTGTCGCTCCACTCTTCCGTTACACATCGGATGGTAAGGTGTAGTGAAAAGAGGTTTAACACCCACAAGTTGATAAACGTGTTCCATTAATTCTGAAGTGAATTGTGCCCCTTTATCCGACAGAATTTCACGAGGTATACCTACACGTGAAAAAATAGCAAATAAGGCTTCTGCGACTTCTATGGACGTAATGGATTTTAAGGGTACCGCCTCTGGGAAGCTGGATGCGTAGTCAATCAGTTAAAATATATTTATGACCTCCTGATGAGCGAGGTGATAGGACCAACTATATCTACTGCAACCCTTGCAAAAGGGATTGAGAAAATTGGCATCTTTACCATAGGAACTCTCCTAGTTCTACCCTTCTGCGTGGAAAGTTGACATACGTGACATGATCTGCAGTACTTATAGATGTCAGAGGACATGCTAGGCCAAAAATATAGGTCCTTGATTTTATTATAGGTCTTCCCATGTGAAAAATGGCCAGAGACTGGCAAGTCATGAGAAATCTTTAAAATGGTTTCACGGCAATCCTGCGGAATGACTAACAGGCTTCGACCAACGTCATTGGGTTTGTCCGCAGACACTATAGTCTTGTACAAAAGATCGTGTTTGAACTCAAACTTGTAAGAAAATTTCTTTCTCTGGGTCACCTTGCCATTTAAAGCTAACTTCCGAGATTCCTCTAAGGAAGGACAAGTCTTTTGAAGACCCTCTAAATCTATATGAGACAGCTCGATTGGCTTTCCTTTGGAAAGAACTAATGGGTGGATAGGTTTTACCTTAGACTGAGCTCTGGTAACGACGTTAATCGAGTCTAGTTGTTGTATAGATTGTGCCACACGTAGTTTTCCACTGGCGTCTGCGTTGTCCAGTTCAAGTGACTGACTTACTAAAGGTGTTACCGGAGTTTTGTAACCATCAGCTCTCTGATTTAGGTTATCCAACTGAATCTCATCTGGAACTATCTGTGAAGAAACAGAGATATTAGGTTCCAACCCTTCCTTGGAAACTCCAAATTCCAAACAGTCCTTCTCAGATGGGAAAGCAGCCCCTTGTATGTTCCCAACCAAAACAGAACACGAGGTTATCGGGGCAACTACGGCATCTACCCATCCTGAGAACCATTTGCACCTAACAAAACATCTGACTGTTGGAAAAGAATCGCTTCTTCCTAAATAGTCAGTTAACTTAGTGGACTTATAACGTGAAGAATCTAGGTTAGGGAAAAGCTTACTTGAGATAACAATACAGGAACATCCAGTGTCTCTAAGAATGGTTGACACATTCATACCATTGACTGTACCTTCACTAAAAGGTGCGTTCATGTTTGATTCAGTGAAACATTTACCGACATTTTCACCTTTTTTTCTAGGACAGTCGGGCCGTCTATGACCCCACTCATTACAGTTGAAACATTTTACTGTGAAGGCCGTGGAATTCTTAGGTACGAAGGGTTTGGATCCCTCAGATTGCTTAGGCACAACAGGCTTATATCTGCTACGCTCTTTAGGGTAGTTATTATGAGCGCACGCATATATATCAGCAGCTTGTGCCATTTCCGCAGCCGTATGAACGTTTCGTTCTTTAATGAATATTCGTAAGTCAGAGTTTACAGAAGAAAGGAATTGATCTCTTACCATCAGGTCTCAAAGATTCGAAATCGTGGTCAACCTCAGCACTTTCAATCCACGAATCAAATAATCTGAAAAGTGTTGTTAAGAATTGCATGTAATTTTGATTAGGAGTTATTTTAATGTGTCTAAACTCAGACTTGTAATGATGAGTAGTTTTTTTGAAAGCCTGAAGTATAGCTTTCTTCAGCAGGCTATAACTAGAAATAACATCAGAGGGTAGAGTGGAATAGACGTTTAATGCTGAACCTGACAGTAGTAAGCCAAGCCTAGTAGCCCAAGAATCTGATGGCCAGTCACAGAGAGTAGCAGTACTCTCGAATCGAGTAATATATGCCGCTATGTCATCTTGTTCTGAGAAAGGTGGTATTTGTGGCATCCTAATATTAGGTTCTTGGGAAGGATATTCTAGTACCCCTTCATCTATTTTCTGTTTAGATAGTTCTATCTTCTTGGCTTCTAATTCCAACCTTGATTGTTCTAACTCCCTCTGCTTAGCCTGTTCTTCAATTTCCTTCATTTTGAAGGCTACCTCTCTTGCCTGAACTCTGTCTTCTCTAGCTATCCTTTCCTGTTCGATTTTATCTTCCCGAGCTAGTCTTTCCTGTTCCTTTTTCTCTTCTCGAGCTAGTCTTTTCTCCTCTCGAGCTAGTCTTTCCTGTTCTTTTTTTTCCTCTCGAGCTAGTCTTTTCTCCTCTCGAGCTAGTCTTTCCTGTTCTTTTTCTTCTTCTCGAGCTAGTCTTTCCTGTTCTTTTTTCTCTTCAATAGCCATTTTAGCAGTAATGTAACTATCAAGGCTTTATCCTGTAAATCCCATTTCCTTTCCAGCTTTCAACCAGAAATCTAAAGAATCCATCTTGTAAAAAGAAATATTAAGCACCCAACTTCAACTGACTTACTTAAAATTAACAGTAACGTCTGTTACAAAAGAGGGACACAGTCCGCACACTTTAAACTTCCCAAAGTAGAAAATGAAATAAATATTTCTCCCTGGAAGAATACACTTGTGGGCTCAATAGCCTTCACTAAGCAAAATACACACGGTTCACACAGGAGGGGTTATCATCAAAGTTCCCCAGGTCCAACAAATAGGTAAACTTCTAAACCGAACCCTAGAACCAAACAACGGTAAGTCAACCAGACTACCAGTAATGACTTGACACCTCAACTAACTCACCCTTTTCTATCTTAAATGTTATACTCACAACCAGTTGAACCATCAGGACGATGTTGCTTCAAGAGTCGGATCCTGGCAAGGTCGCCATTGTCAGTGGAACGCCTTCCAACTGAACAAAAGAAATTAATGGAAAAATAAATAAATAAAGAAATGATTTAGGAAAAACAAGAAAAATGATTTTTGAGAATTTTACTTAAAATTTAAATATAATAAAAAAAATTGGCCTTCAGTTCTTGTAGTTGGGTAGGAGTAGGTATGGCCCTGGATAGTTCCTCTGATGTTATTTATGTAGGTTATCCTGGGCAGATGGTAATCCGATGTTCTGGAATCTCCTACCACTTGGATGGAGCACAAGTAGAATAGGTAAGGGCCGGTAGTAGTAGAATAATGTTAATAAGTATTATTAACATGTCTTGCTCCTTTATCTGGCGTCTATCCTGGAAGACCACGCCAGGAACAGAGCTGGTAAATAAAAGAAAATAAACTGGTTACCCATAGTTATGATAATACAACATTTAAGAATTGAAAAGAATGATAAATGCCAAAATCATTACTGGTAACCAGCAAACAAAATAAAGAAACAAACAGTGATACTCCTGGTATATCACCCTACCTGATTAGGAGAAGAGTGGAGGTGAAGTGACTCTCCAAACTTCAACCCACACCAGGTAAGGTCAATATTACCAGGAGTAGAAACTAACAAATCGGACACCAGGAACTAGTTTCGCCCCAGCCCGCCAGAGAGAAGGGGGGGGGGGTGCACGCGACGTAACTAATGGTTCCTGGTTGCCCGAACAACCTTAACCCCACTTACACCTACTTTTCCCTCACAATGTCCTACCAGGAGAGGTTAAGGGAAATCGACCTGACGACACTGGAGGACAGGAGAGATTGGGTAGATATAATGACATAAATACCGAGAGGAATCAACAAGGTGGACAGAGACAGGATTTTCCAGAGATGGGACACAGCAACAAAGGGTCACAGTTGGAAATTGAAGACTCAGATGAATCACAAAGATGCTAGGAAGTATTTCTTCAATCAGAGTTGTCAGGAAGTGGAATAGTCTGGGAAGTGATATAGTGGAGGCAGGATCTATGCATAGGTTAAGGAAGAGGTATGATTACGCTCATGGAGCAGGAATAGTGAGCATGAAATACAAAATAATTCTTAACAGGCTGGCAGAGGCAGCAGGACTGTGGAAGTTATCACGTACTCGTGTTGTGGTTGTTGGAGGGAGAGCAGGAGTGCAGGATACGCTCCTTCATCACAGTCTCCGTAATACTGTCCACGCTGTCTACCTGGCTCTCCATCACTCATTACTACACAGCCACTTTCACCCTAGGAACTTCCACAGGCATGATGGTCTGTACACCAATATTTTTGAAAAGTTTCTCTAAAAGTAATCACAATGTAACCCTTTCCTTATTTATTTCTATAATACTGTAACATCATGTTCTGACAACCTCAAAATATACACTGAAGTAGACCTTAATTTGAAGGTATATATAACAACATACTTTATATGCGTTCCAGGCTCATGGAAATTACACTAAGCTCATTCAGGAAATAATCACTTAATACCGGATAATATGCATTTTAAAAACGGCTGACGAAATACATTGATGGCATACAGTGAATATAATTTACGAAATTAGCAATTCAAAGAGAATATGGCATAATAATTAATTAGCAATAAGTAAATCTGCATAAAGCAAAGGGTACCTAATATATATGGGATATTTGTTATGATACAACAACAAAAAAAAAACTTATGAAGTATTTTTACCCGCTGGGAGCTTGATAAATATGTACTGAAAAATACCGTATCTGTCCAGCTCTACGCAGATGGAAGTATTATATATACATACATACATACACATACATATATATCCTAACTTAACCTAAAATAAATTAAAATTATATTCTGTAAATGAAAAACTATGGATGTAAACAAACCATACCACGGGTGGGGTTAGAACCCCACCCGTGGGGTGTCACAAAACTCCAGACCGACGCGTTAAATAAAATGTCGGTCTGGAGTTTTGTGACTCTTCTCGCGGGTTCTAACCCCACCCGTGGTATGGTTTCTTTGCAATCGTGTCATTACGATTTCGTGAGTCATGTTAAGGATGCAAATCAAAATTGTATTTGTAAACCAGTGAGCCTCAAACATAGTCTCCAGTTATTTCATTCTCCTCCTGTACGTTCTTACCACATAAATACCGTTTTCAATGCCCCTTGCGGAAACAAGTGTTTTGGCGTTAGGTGATTAGACGTTAGGTTGGCAGCTAGCAACACTACACTCGTGGAACGCTTGTTTCTAAAGGAACATTGAGATGATATATATAACTGAAAACATGTCATCTTGACAGCAACAAAGAGTGGTAGAATGTGGGTGTACCGACGGTGTCTGTACTGCAACAATGGAGAGGCTGACGTTCAACTTGTACTCAATCAGAGCCACACTTCACTCTTCCCACATATGGATATCTTTAATGCTGAAGGTTTGGAGTTATTTGTCTAATTTACTGCCTTTTCATTTCAAAATAAACAGTCAACTACAACCATTTATCGGTATTATAATTTATTATTAATTATACTCTTCATTAACATAGCGTAATTAGAATTTTATTAAACGAAAATAAGAATAAAAATAACTATTGGTAACACTAAATAAATAATTTATCTAGCTTTTTGACTAATGCTATTTCTCAATATTGTCTAATTAGCCCCTCTATTCCGAGCATTATATTAAATATAAATTCCAATAACGTGATGTGGACAATTATGAAGACACATCAGCAGAACACGGCTTTCACTAGCACATCATTTCCATCGATTAACATCTTGATCATGTTATTCAGAGGAGACAGTGTGCACATACATATGTCCCTCTCCTTCAAGGGAATAGATGAACATGGAGTTTTTTTTTATATTTTATTTAAAACCAATACAGTTTAACATAAAAATAAAGAAACAGTATAGAACCTAATCAAATTAACTGACAAACGGATTGTACTTACATGCTCGCAAGATATTACAACAAAAACTTATATCAAGAACATAACTAAAAACAAAATTACATGTCACAGGGTCATGAATTGACATATATACAAAACCTTGCATATATATAAATTGTACATATAAATAACATCTGACAAAGGTTCAATACACTTGAACATAAAATATACAAAGAAGTTATATCAGTTAAATCCCATCCTTCACATTAATCAAAAAACCAAAACCTAACATCATAATCTGACTAGATAATCTACATACTTATCCCTAACAATACAGCTGAACATATCCCAACATACAAATAAACAGAAAAGAATACAGCTTAGAACACAATAACAAGCTCTATACTGTTACAATACACCCATATAAAACTTTCAGACAAATGGACTACGTCACTAAACTGTCTAGATATGTCTGTATACCATACAGACTAAAACTTAACATCAAGAACTTGCATGAACACCAAACCGGTATCAGGGTACAGACCTTAATTATAAACTTTAAAAAGAATCAATCATGCGTATATAAAGTATTACATAACGTCTGACCCATGACAAAGGCTCAATACAATAGAAAGAGATATATATTTATATATATACACATACACACCCACACACCCACACCCACATCCACACACACACCCACACGTACACAAAAATTTTCACAAAATCACATTAATCATATGCACTGTATGCACAATGCAAAACAGGATATAAGTATCTCTCATCGTGCAAAAACCCAGCACGTAACATAAATACAAACTAAAACACACTGCATGTCGCAAATAACTTATTTCTCAAGAATCATGTTATACAAGACTGATACACATCATAATTATACATAAAAAATCTACTATATTATACCTACATTCTGAAAAGTGTTATATCTACCATAACGAGACCTTGAGCTCTACATCCACACTTGGATGCCATAAAGTCCCAATGAAAACCAGGAAACCATTCCAAACCCACATTCACAACACTCTCACGACCCCCCCCCCCCAGGGAGGCGAGCCCGCTGTTGCCCCCTGACTCCCTCCAACCTATGAAAACCCCTTCATTCACTCATATCCAATCACAGATTTACGAGAATCCCTAACGTTAGCATTCTATACCCCTCTGAGAAAGCCTGATCCCACCTCCTCCCATACAACTCTCTGTTACGACACATCGTACTATAGAACGTTACCGCAAGAACCTTTCTTCTCTCCTCCCTATCCCCTCTCCCCCTCATCACCCACGACATATATATATAATCTACCATGATATAATCTAAAGCTCTTATGACACCCTCGTCTAACCCACCCATATCTAGACTTAGAGCACGCAAAACCGTCACCCCACGGCCCCCCACCCTCTGTACCAACCTACTTAACCAGCACCTAACCTCCTCTAGCCCTTCACAAAAGTAAACTACATGGAACGCTGTCTCATTCCCTCCACAGATACCACACCCCCCACCCTCTACAACCTGTCTGTTTCGTAATATCTCACCAGACGGAAGGATCCCATGCAGAAAACGAAACATCACCTCACGCGCCCGAGGTTTTAACTTCAATTTACTAAATCTAAACCAAATACTCTTCCACGCATACATGGGGAACAAACCCTCAACTGGGACAACGCACCTACCTACAAGTAACCTACACAAAACCCTTATACGAACCTTTCTCAGTTCCCTAACCAACATAACAGCCCTCAAAACTATTTCACATTCCCTCAACTCCATTCCTCGATACCACGTACCCAGCCTGTCGTGTATCCTTCCCAAACGCCCCGCGTTCACACCCTCACGCAACACTTCCCATTTAATGAACACACATTTAGCCCTCCGTCTCAAATCCAACAACCCCAACCCACCCTGACTTACAGGTAACATTACAACCTCCCTCCGTAACCAATCACAACGTGAACCCCATAAAAATTTGTACACCCGTCTTAGTATCCCCGCAATCGCTGTCCCTGTAATTGGGAACACAGCTGCCACATACCAAACCTTACTATACAATAAAATGTTCACGACTATCACTCGCTGTATCAGAGTTAGGTGCTGGGGTCTCAGAACACCTAGACGCCCCACGATCCTTTCCAATAACCTATCCGAATTTTCCTCCCGCGCCGCAACCATGTCATCCCTATAAATAATACCACAAATCTTTAAAGACACCGCCCATTCTTTAACAACATTACATCTCCCCCCCACACCCCCCACCCAAGAACCCAACCCCATGCACCTTGACTTCGCACTATTTACCTGCATACCCGTGGCACTTCCAAATAATTGCACCACCTCGTCCAACACACTCATTGACATCCCTGCACGAAAGAGAACAGTGGTGTCGTCAACATATCCAATTAACCCCGGCCAGGCCCTCCCACCCCCCACACTTCCCGCACATGGCGTACATAAGCTACGGTCAACCATTCTATAAAAGGGGTCCTGGAAACACGCAAACAATATTTGGGACATGGGGCATCCCTGTCTAAGGCCTCTTCCCATTGCAATTTCCCTCCCCATACACCCATTAATCTGTATCCTCATTTTCGCCCCCTTGTACAACGTATTTACCCATTCGACTATTTCCTCCCCAAAACCCTGTCTCCTAAGTATAACCTGCAAAGCTCCCCTTTCACTCTATCATATGCTCCCTGCCAGTCTAGAGCCAACAAAGCCGCCCCTCCACCCCCACCCTTAGCTTCCACAAAACTTCTCAGTATCCCATGTCCTTCAATCATCGACCTTCCCGGCAACCCGTACTGAGATTTTGACACCACCCTCTCCACTACACATTTGAACCTATTACCTAAAATTTTTGCAAACACCTTATAGTCTGCACACATCAGTGATATGGCTCGGTACTCCCGAAGGGTGGGCTGCCCCTTGACCTTCGGGACCAGCACTACTACTGCTGTTTCCTGCTTCTCCCCCAACTTACCCTTCTCCTTCATACTATTAAATAACCTAACTATAAATTCCTTTATCAACGCCCAATGTTGTAAATAAAATTCTACCGGGAGACCATCAATACCGGGAGCTTTCCCCTTCCTCATTCCCCTTAACGCATTCTCTATTTCCTCTGCCGTAATCTTCCCACCTAAAGCCTTTCGATCACTATTTCCTAAATTACACGTCACATACGTACACACCTTGTCCAATGCCCCGTCACCCACCCCCCCACTGTTCCAGTATTTCTCGTACCAAGCCTCCGCATACGCACACATCCCCTTCGTGGTTCGTATCTCCTGCCCTACTCTATAATTCCCAACCATCTCCGTTACCTCTAAACATGGTATAGCCGTCAGCGCCTGCCTTTGCTTTTGATGCCGCAAAACACACGCTGACGGCTTGTCGCCCCAAAGCACTTCCTCCACCCCTGCCTGCATCCTTACAGCTTGAAACCTTTCATTTTGCAACACCCTCAACCTCCCCTTTATTTCAGCTATTTCATCCATAGGAAAATTATTCCCACCCACCCCCCTCCCATAGCAACCTCTTAACCTATCCTCTAAATAGTTAGCCAGTCCATATTTTAAATTATTAATACGTTTTCCTTCTCTCACATAAAACTTTCTAATCCTTTCCTTTGCGACACTATCCCACCATGTCACAATGTCATCCACTCCCTGTTCTTCCACACTAAGCTCCCTCCATAGGACTGAAAACCCCTCCAACCCCTCCTCATCTCCTAACACACTTATATTCAATTTCCAATAACTTCTATATATGTCCGCGAGCGTCCCCCACCCAACCTCCACCACCACTGCCCTATGATCTGACATTGTAGTCTCAACAGTACTGAAAGATTTCACGTTCACTCCCTGAGAAAGGTACACTCTATCTAGTCTCGCAGCATAACCACTCCTAACAAACGTATATTCAGTCTCCCACACCGCTCCCCCAAAGGCATCACGTAACCTAACATCCCTTAATAAATCCCTAAGAGCCACAGACATATATCCAGCTCCTCTTGGGTCCACATCAGCCACCCTGATTACACTATTCCAGTCCCCACCAACTATCGCCACCTCTGGCAGTGCACTTAAGAAAAACACAAGATCCTCACACACAAAATCATTCTTTACCTTTATGTTATTTTCTGCCGGCACATACACACTCACAAAAGACACACGCTTACCCATCCACCACCCATCCACACGCAACACCCTCCCTCCCCCTCCTCCCTCGCTTCTCTGCAAAACAAACGGGCTCGTCTCCCTTATTAAAATTCCCACACCACCTTTTAGACGGGGAGATGGCAGGGTAACTACCCGAAATCCTGCCACCTCCAACACCCTACCCTCTTTGAAATTGTGCTCCTGCAGGAACACAACATCCACTCTAGATTTATTCAGAAAATTACGAAACCAATCTCTCTTCATACCGCTACATAACCCATTAACATTTACAGACATACACCTAAGGCCTATTAAAGTTTCCACCCCTGCTTCCTCTCATCACTCTTTACAACTCCAGAGCTTGAATTTACGTTCAACACCTTCAGAGTGCTCTCTTTCCCTCCCCCCTTCTTCCGGTGCCTCCTATCATGGCTACCACCACCTACACCACTACCTTCACACTTGACCTCAGTCTTTTTCCCAGGCCTTTGTGCAGGCGTAAGGACGTCATCAGAATCTGATGTAGCCGCCCTCTTTCTCGTGACAGTCATGTTACACATATCTTGATCAGATGTTACCTCTCGATGAACCTCCACCTCCACCTGAGAATGGTGTGATGAGTCAATGGATGACTCCAAACCACCATCACGTCCCAAATTACCATGTCTCAGACTTTCTGGAAGCGACGATTCTCCAATGACACCACGCTCAGATGTAACATCCCTCTCTGGTGGTGACAACGTCTTCAACACCTCCACCAATTCCTCCTCAATCTCATGAACCTTCTCTTGTACTTGCTGCTCCTCCTTATCCACAGGAGACGACACCTGATCCGGCAGTTGGGGGCGGGACTCCAACTCACCACCAGTCCTGTGTGCCCGATCCACTATCTCGCTCCACAAAACACCACGCCCTCCATCCGATGTTTGTTCCTCACCTGCCACCTTTGAAGCAGGGGCTGCGACGTCCACCACAGGTCCAGGCACATGTCTTCGCTTGTCACAGGTCGCCGCTATGTGATCATACTCACCACATAGGCGGCACGTACGTCGTTGTCCTGGGTACATTACCATTACCTGCGTCCTGAAATCTTGTAGGTACACATAGGATGGTATTTGGTGCCTCAAAGTCATTTTGAGGTTGAAAGAACCCTCTGGAAAACCAGCATAGGCTCCTGCCGCCCACGTACCATGTTGAGCATAATGCACCGTCCCATACTTCTCAAAAACTTTCCTTATATCTGCCTCGTCCGCCTCAAAGGGAACGTTGCGTAACTTGATCCACGTATAATACCGTGAAACATCTATCATTCTTACAGTGACAGCTGGTGTGACGTTAAGACTCACGTCCTGAAACCTGGTGATTAACGATTCATAAACCGTTGCAGATAGCAGTTTGACGAAAATTCGTTGTCCTCCGTTCAATGCTACACCATACAAGTCACAATCTTGTACTCCATAAGTCTCCCGTATGATCTTTGGCAATAAGACTTGCGCAGAACTGGTCGTTATCGTTCCTTTAAGTAGCTCGATGCCTACAGTATTTATCCTTCGTCTCAGACTAACCGCCATCCTGACGATCACAGTGCACCTAAGTTGTTAGCCGAGGTGTGACAGCACCACTTCACACCACTGCAGCCAGGTAACTCCAAACATGGAGTTAGGTTAGGTGTCTTAGCGGTGGTCACTCTCACCTGAGCGAGATACATCCCTAACTTTTTCTCAGCCTGCCTTTAACTAACCACTCTAGCAACATTGCATAGCTCCATTATATATATATATATATATATATATATATATATATATATATATATATATATATATATATATATATATATATATATATATATATATATATATATATATATTAATATTACTAAATGTAAAAGGAGAAACTTTCGTTTTTCCTTTTGGGCCACCCTGCCTCGGTGGGATACGGCCGGTGTGTTGAAAGAATATATATGTGTATATATATATGTGTGTATATGTGTATATATATATGTGTATATATGTGTATATATATATATGTGTATATATGTGTATATATATATATTTATTTATTTATTTATTTATTTATTTATATATAATTGTGTGTGTGCAGTAAAATCACAAACAGGTGGTATCACAAAATGCAAAACAACTACAGTGAGAATATGAACTTACAAGCACTTTCATGACTTATCACGAAACCTTGTTCTGCAAATATGCTTTATCTTTATGTAATTAAATTTCTCTAAATGTTATAGCAACTCGAACTTCTACACAAGCAAAAAGCCATGTTTACCCTATATGGTAAAATCCAATTCCTTCATTTATATGTACACAGTTAGGGGTGAAGTGATCAATTATTTCCTCAACAGATGAGCTGAGTTCTCTGATGGGTCACAAAGTTCGTATTGTAGCAGTACCTTACTTCCCGTACATGGATTTTTTTTTTATATTTTATTGAAAAACGCAATACATAGTTATACATGTAGACAAAGTAAGCAAAGAAACGTATCCATTATATATAACAAAAGAAAACTCCACATTCCCTACCGTAGCACTAAACTTATACATAAGAACTAAACTAAGACAGCCCACAGCTTCATATACAGGTGGGTTTATTACATCCAAAATTGCAGCCATAAACACAATATGCAATATAACCCAAAGAATGTCACAGGTATTGACATTTTACATAAAATTGTATGTACGAAGACATTCTCAATTATCCAAAAATTCTTTACACACTTATTATTGTTGTATATTAAACTTCATATCAATACATAATACGTAACACCTCAATAATTACGAAACAAATAAAGGTTTGAAAATAATCTCCACACCTCACCACAGAAAAACTAACACAGTACAATATAACAAATGATTCATCCCACCTCACTTCCATACACTACATTCATCCCACCTCACGTCCATACACTACATTCATCACCACAAGCGAACTTACACAATCACGTATATTTAGTAATATTTTTCAAATATAATTTCCAGTTTTAAATAACAAACTTCTTCTACTATATAATGAAATATACATAGTCATTACTATTAAACATTAACTTAAACAAGACTATATTCTTATTCTACAGACCGCAGCAGTTCTTGCCTCACCATCCTAACCCTACTTGACACATTGTACATCAACACGTCCTTATATACCCAACACTCGTCATTAATATTCATTGAACTTCACCGAATACCAATATACAACCCATACTGAGTACATGAAATTCTCTCTTACATACTGCTATATACACTTGATGTATGATAAAAATCACACACATTACATTATCTCATTATTAGCAGTACATTTGGTACACAGACATATTTATCACGCCCGCATGTCCTTTGCTTTAATACAACCACCAATCCTGATAATACATTACAACATATTCCATAATTAACTTATCCATAACATACATCAGTATACCATTCTGAGTATGACAGTATACTTTTCACATGCACACAAATATTGCTCATTTCCATAACCATATAAAAATCGTAACTTTTCCCTTACGAACCACCACAAACTTACTTAAAACACACTCCACAACTACGCTGCCATTTCACACCATATCACGGAACTCCTCATACATTCCCAAATTCTGAGACGAGCCCGGTGCAACCCCTGAAAATCCGAACACATCCCCCCCCCCCTTTTTTTTTTTTTTTTTTTTTTTTTTTTCTCTTACTCCGCCAACAAACCTCTGACATTCATACTTCGATATCCTTCAGGAAAAACCCTTTCCCATCTACTTCCATATATCCCCCTATTACGACTAAGTGTTTTGTACATTGTTGCAGCCAATACCTTCTTTCGCACCATCCAATCCCCATTACCCCTCATGGCCCATGATACGAAAACAAAATCAGTTATGATGTACACCAAAGCACGCTGCACAGACTCTTCCACACCTCCCACATCTAAACTCAATGCCCTTAATACCGATATCCCTCCCCCACCCACCCTCCTCAAAATCCCACCCATCCACTCCCGTATACACTCCAAATTTTTACAAAAATATACTACATGAAAAGCTGTCTCCCTATCCCCACACACCCTACATACGTCCTCCACCATCAACCCTCTCTCCCGAAGCACCACACCAGACGGCAATATTCCATGAAGGAAACGAAACATTACCTCTCTCACTCTTGGTCTGATGCGCACCAACCGCAACCTTACCCAAATGTCTCCCCATGCATACATTGGGTATATGCCCTCAACATTTGCAATCACCCTCACCCCTACAGCACGCTCCAGCACACCTACCCGTATCCTAGACGGATTTCTAACATACAATAAAGCTCGCAGCACATCCTCACACTCTCTCATCTCTGATCCTACCCACCACCTGCGTGCCTCCTCATATAATGCTTGCACGCCCTTCCCCACACGACCTTCCACTCGGAGAACCCCCCTCTTCAAATATATACACTTAACCCTTAATCTTATATCTATTAAACCCAATCCACCTTTGTCGACCGGTAGCATAACAACACTTCTACCCAACCAATCACACCCAGAACCCCATATATATCGAAAAACCTTTTTTAGCATTCTATTAATGTCCGGTCCTGCCAACGGATATACTGCTGCCACATGCCAGACCATACTATATAACATCACATTCACCACTATTACACGTTGATGTATCGTCAAATGCAAGGGTCTCAAAACATTTAACCTACCCACCAACCTATCCACTACCCTCCCAGAATTAAGCATCCGTGCCTCCCCGGCATTTCCCATATAAATTATCCCACACACCTTTAGTCTATCCACCACACACCAACGCACAGCTGTGTCCCATCGCGCCCTCCCTACCCAATTCCCTAAGACCAATAATTTCGATTTCTCCACATTCACTTTTAAACCTGTAACACCTTCAAAACCACCAATTACATCCTCCACCTCATGTAAACTTTCCTCCCTGCTCATTAGAATTGTTGTATCATCCACATACCCTATTATTCCCATCCCACCATTCTCCACACCACGTACCTCCCCTAAACATCGCCCCACTGCCCTATAAAAAGGGTCCTGTATACAAGCAAACAACAGTTGAGACAGAGGACAACCCTGCCTTATGCCTCTACCCATTGAAACCCACTCACCCAATTTCCCATTCACCTGCACACGTACACCTACCCTATTATACAAAGTCTCAATCCAACGAACCATCTCTTCCCCAAAACCCTGCCTCCGTAAGATATGCCACAGTGCCTTTCGTTCTACGCAATCATACGCAGCCTGCCAGTCCAATGCTAAGACACCTCCCCCCCTTTCATTCTCCCCCTCCATACTTTCCACAAAATCTTTTATTATTCCATGTCCCTCATACATCGTCCTCCCAGGCACCCCATACTGACCTCTCGCAACAACTCTATCTATCACGCACTTCAGCCTGTTCCCCAAGATTTTTGCGAATATCTTATAATCAGCACATAACAACGACAACGCCCTGTAGTTCTGCACTGTAGTAGGGCCTTCCCCTTTTGGAATCAATACTACTACTGCAGTACGCTGCAACTCGCCCATCCTTCCCTCACTTTTCATCACATTCATCAGGTTCACTAAAAAATCCTTCAACACACTCCAATTCTTCACATAGAATTCACAAGGTAACCCATCTATACCTGGCGCTTTACCTCTCGCCATATTCTCCAAAGCTCTCCATACCTCCCCCTCTTCAATATCCCCACCCAATGCCATACGATCACTTCCACTCAGCACACAAGATACATTCTCTCCCAATCTCTCTAAATCCTCACCGTTCACTCCTACACTCCTCAAATATTTTCCAAACCAACTATCCATAAAACCACTCATACCCTCAGTAGTTCTCAACTCCTGACCCTTCGTATACCCACCTAAGTCCTCGTGTACTACCAGCTTATCAATTTCCATTGCCAACCTGCGTCTCCGCTGACCCCGTAACACACAGGCTGACGGCCTGTCACCCCAAATCGCCTCCTCTAACCCACCTTGCACCCTCGCCTCATCAAATCTCTCATTGTGCATATCCCTTATCTGCCACTTTAATGCTTCAATTTCCTCCATTGGATACACACCTGTCACAGCACCCCTCTGATAACAACCCTGCAACCGCCCCTCTAAATACTGTTGAAGCCCAAATGTCATCCATGCCTCATTCTTTCCCCTTCGCACATAGTATTGCCTGATCCTCGTCTTTGCAACCCCATCCCACCACCCCAATAAATCGCTTGCACTCTTACCCCCACCCCATAAGTCCTCCCACAAACTTTCAAAATCCCCTCCCTCCACCCCCTCACCCAGTAGTCGTACATTCAGCTTCCAGTACCCCAAATATCTCTTAGGCAAACCGTCCCAATTTAAATCAGCATAAACCGCCCTATGATCTGAATAAACGACATTCACCGTCTGCACCCGCGTCACCCTCACTCCCCTTGTCACATACAACCTATCTAATCGTGCAGCATATCCCTTTCTATGAAAAGTGTGCTCTATCTCGCAATCCCCTCCATCAACTATATCCCTCAATCCCACACCTCTCAATAGATCACCTAAACCTGCCAAAAAACACCCTGCCCCTCTCGGTTCCACATCCTTCCTGCGCACCACACAGTTCCAGTCGCCACCAACTATTGTCACTGACGGTAATGACCGCAAATAATATACCAATACGTTATTCACAAATTCATTCTTTACCCTTACATCATTCTCAGCCGGCACATACACACAAATGACTGCCATCCGCTCACCTCTCCACCACCCATCTATTCTTAACACACGACCCCCCCCCCCTTCACTCCTAAGAACAACAAACGGGCTCGTCTCTCGGATCAGGATTCCCACCCCCCCCTTCATTCGCTCCGAATACATCACAAACACTCTGTACCCATCCACCTCCAATTCCTTTCCCAACTTGAAATTATGTTCCTGCACAAAAACAATGTCTATAGCATAACGTCTTAAAAATCCCTTTACCCACAGACGCTTCTCACTCGCACACAATCCATTAATATTCACTGTCATGCACCGGAAACCTACTTATGTGATTTCACCCTCTGCCCCTTTTCACCTTTCACTGACACGCTTTCAGTGTGTCTGCTGCGTCCACTTTTCTCTCCACTGCCCACTGGTGGCTTCCCCTTATCCAACACCTGATCAGGCGTACCTTTAGTGCTCCCACGCACCACATCAACCCATGGCTTTTTCCCCGGTCTCTGTGCCGGGGTCAAAACATCATCAGAGTCAGAATATGTCGCCGCCCTCTTACGGTTGACACACTCTGCATCCATTTCCAACTCACTGGATGCCTCCCTGTGAATCTCAGCAGTCACCTCAATTACTTCCACCACTCCTGGCGAGTCATCTGCCATGTTCGCCAATCTTCCAAGTTGCTCATCTTCAATCTGAACAGTACTCCTCACCATGCTTAAGTTATCCTCAGCAACCTGCTTCTCAAAGGATTTTTCCTGCACGTTCACCAGTAGGCCTTCCTCTACCCGCACGTCACCAATCTGCACAGTCTTCCCGTTCTCCATGGCAGATGCCTCACTTCCCACCAACTGTGACAGTGATGGGCTGGTACCCACCAGTGGCAGCTCACGCTCCACTTCCTCACTCCAGGAAGTGCCACTTCTATGTACAGGTGCCTCATCAGCATGACCCACCTCTGGTTCTGGCTCTGTCACCTTCTCACGACCTAGGTCCTTTCTCCGCTGCCATCTCCCACACTGGGCCGCCATATGGTCATATGCACCACATAACCTACACGTCTTCTGCTGCCCAGCGTAGTACACCATTACCTGTGTCCTAAATGCGTCCAGTATGACGTAAGACGGGATGGCATGCCTCAACTCCATCTTGATCGTGAACGTACCATCCGGCTTGCCGGCATACGCCCCATCCGTCCATTTACCAGCCATAGCCAGGTGTACAGGTCCATACTGTTCAAATACATACCGCAGATCATTCTCGTCCGCCTCAAATGGCACATTTCGGATTTTCACCCATGTGTAATGCTTCGACACGTCGATTAGGCGAACACGTATCGCTGAATTAACATCCACGCTCCTGTCCTGGTACTTGTCAACCAGCCGTTCATACACTCCAGCTGAACTCAGCTTGACGAAAATACGATAGGCACCATTTAGTGCCACACCATACAGTTCTTGATCCGCAACACCATAGGTGTCACGGATAATTTGCGGTAAAAGCACTTGTGCAGACTGAGGCGTTATTGCACCACGCAATAATTCAATGCACACTGTGTGCAAACGCCTTCTCACGGACTGCGCCATGTTGTGAAAATATGTCTTCTCCAATGGCCAGCAGAGGGCAGTAGTCACACGTCCGCACTCTGCGCAGGTCAAGCGGCGAATGTGTACATGGATTACGAGACGACCACTCAGGAGCCAGGGGGCATAATCATTCCCAGGGACTCTGTTGACACCAGGCTTATTTACACCTTTGCATCTGCAATTAATTTTACGTAAAAAAAAACTGTTAAATTTTGTTGTATTGTTAAAAATGTTTTAATAAATCTACATTATTTATGTGATATATTACTGAGCTTTCTTTCATTCTGGAATTTGCTTTTAATATACATTAGCATGAAAAGAAGGAAGAAAAAATTCTGATACAGGAAATGCTAGATTAACAGTTGTCTTGATAAAAGTCTGACCTGCAACAATTAGATAAGCAAAAATAAGCTTTGTTTGTCTAATGATCAGCGGACTGAGTATCGATCCCCCAGTCACTCCTTTCGTTGAATTACACTCACGGGCTTAAAACTAAACATAATGATTTTAATAATAATAGTATTAATAAAAAAATAGTAACTAGCCGTATTTAAAGTCACTGCCTGATCCAAGAGAGGTATCCCCGCATTGCATAGCCCCTGCCACCTGTACCTCAATGCACGCAAAAAGATTAGTGCATAGTGTGGCATAAATTTCTAATGCCGATCGGTGGAAGAATTTTTGTAGTTACTGAATGTAAATGAATATGACTGTTTTTTCAATAAAGTTGACAAATAGAGACTTATGACAGGTAACAGCAACACGAACCTTGCTGTCAGAAAAAGCATGCCAGTGGTGAGAAGTTGAAGTTGATCAAAGATTCATTCTCCAGTTACCTCCTGAATTCCAGTAATTTGTAACAATTTTCCTATCACTGGAGTATACCTGGAGAGAGTTCCGGGGGTCAACGCCCCCGCGGGGCGGTTTGTGACCAGGTCTCATGGTGGATCAGGGCCTGATCAACTGGGCTGTTACTGCTGGCCGCACGTAATCCAACGTACGAACCACAAATAACAAAAAAAAGGCACAATACCGTGACTGGAACGATACACAAATAACCCGCACATAAAAGAGAGAAGCTTACGACGACGTTTCGGTCCGACTTGGACCATTGACAAAGTCACACTCTGTGACTTTGTCAATGGTCCAAGTCGGACCGAAACGTCGTCGTAAGCTTCTCTCTTTTATGTGCGGGTTATTTGTGTACGAACCACAGCCCGGGTGGTCAGGTACTGACTTTAGGTGCCTGTCCAGTGCCTGTCTGAAGACAGCCAGGGTCTATTGGTCTATTGATAATCTCCCTTATGTATGCTGGGAGGCAATTGAACAGTCTTGGGCCCCTGACACTTACTGCGTTGTCTCTTATCGTGTTAGTGGCACCTCTGCTTTGCAATGTTGACAAATTTTCCCGCACACTTTAGATCTTAATGGATAAGTCTTGGCAGTAAGATACTGAATCCATTGAATAGTGGTAAACTGATTTTTTTAGCATGATTTAACGGGGTTTAAGATTTTACATTATTTTAAACAAAAAATTGCTAAATGACCTTCAGACATGAATTTCATTCTGTTATCGTGGAACTAAGAGACGAAAATCACTAATAAAATCACTAATAAATCATTAACAAATCTTGCTCCTATAACTTGTCAATACAAACAGTAATACATTCACTAAATTCAACGATAATTCTGTTAACAATATTCACTGTATTATGAAAAGCTTTGAAATTCGCGAGGAGCCTGAACGATCGTGGGGGCTGCAGGAGAACGGCGTCTTCACGGGGATGATGGGTCAGCTCCAGCGGGAGGAGACAGACTTCAGTACCATAGCTGGTCCCTCACCGGAGCGTTTGAAGGTCGTGGAGTACCTCAGGGGGTATCCTTCTGATCTGATGTCGCTGACGTCTCTTAAACCATCTCTCCTGCCACAACACCTGTCGTTAATAAGACCTTTTCAAGGTACTGAAGATAAGATAAACTGTCATTATGTTAACTCACATCTTTTAAATAATTTCTTGGGGAACTTATAAGGAAGAATCAGAATGGAATTTTTAATTTCTTTAGCGATTATGGGGCTTCAGCTCAGTTGTCAGCTAGAGTGATCACTGTTACACAGGAGAGCTGTGGTTGGCGATGCTGGTGAGTGTGGTGGTGTGGAGCGTGATCCTGTGGCTGCTCCAGAAAGCGTGGATAAGGTCAGGCGATGGGCAGGAGGTCAGCCTCGCTACCGCCCTCTTGTATGGCTTGGCATTACTCCTGGGAAAGCCACCAGCAACAACTCTCTTCTTGAGTAATTCAGGAAGAGTAAGTCTCACATCTCAACTCATAATGATGCCTTTGCATCATTATGAATTTTTAAGGTGTCATTTATACTGAGTTCGAGGATTGTAAACACGTCGTTCAGATTCTTTCATTATTTTCGTTACATCATCTTTGTTCACTTGAAACTATCAACCAGAGCTTAGCTAAGTATGTTATTTTTATTGTCATTCATTAGCCAATTGATAATGAATGCGTCAGTGTTCATGATCAAATTGAGGAGGAAAATCTCATGTAGGATTTACCTCCTCAAATCTGTGTTTGTAAGCCTAAAGATATGTTACCGTTATTGGCATTTTGCTCTAATGCTTAATGTTAAAAAGTGTTTTCCTTTGTCATATTTATAAAAATAATAAAATAACCTTCATTTTTTTTAATATCACAGATGACATTAGGATTAAAAGGAGCCCATTGTAACCATACACACACTACAGTTGCTTCTGAAAGAGGCCATTTGTACCCTATGTAATATATGGCGAGAGTAACTAAAGTTAATATAAAATTATAAATTTACTTCAGTTGATAACTTATATAGACGAGAAGTTCTTCCTATTACTCTTATTTATGTTAGCCCTATAACCTGTCATAATATCTGCGTACAGCTGTTAGTGGGATGGTGGCTAGTCTTCTGTCTGATCATTACTACGGGATACAGTTCATCACTGATCGCCCATATAACTGTACAAAGGAAGACTAGACCCATAGAGACCATGGAGGATCTGGCGAAGCAGGACAACTGGAAATGGGGCACCGAGCCCTGGCTCCTTAAAGGGGTACCTGCCGAATATTTCTCTAAGCATCCTGACCCTATTATACAGCACATATATAAGAACATGGAGGTAAGTCCAGTGGTGCTCTGTTTATTTTGTTTACATCCTTATGTAAAATACGAGTAATTGCACAAGATAAACTATATAGGAAAATACGTTAAAACGAGTCACTTAGTAAAACTATTTTCTTAAATATATATATACAGATAGACCTGCTCGTTTATTTATACTGGTCATGTTAGTGAGTTATGCCATTCAAGGGGGACGTGGATAATGATAGACTCTTGATCCATAGAATTAAAGATATTCTCGAGTAAAGACAGAGTTATCTAGTTTGAGTTTCATGTACAAATACTATGGACTCTATTTGTGTTTTAGATGGTGTCAAGGGAAGAGGCGCTGAGGAAGATACTGGAGGGTCACTATACTTTAATTGTTTGGGAGAATAACCTCATCATTACCATTGCCTCCTACTACACTGACTCCCATGGTAACACACCATACTTTATCAGCAAGAAAGGTGTCTCCATAATGGCTGCCTTTGGATGGGGCTTTAGGTAAAACTCGCATTTTTTCTCATACTACTAAAATATTACTTATTTTTCTTTCACTGCCACATACATCCAAGTTTGATTTAATGTCTTTCCTTACATTTATTTTTAATAAATATATTTTTCTTTTATAGAAGAGGTGCACCTTTCTACTCACGTTTTCATCAGCTTATGTCGCGACTGGAAGATGCTGGAATTATAAAATACTGGACTGAGGACGTGATAGCCAGACGTGTGAGGGAGAACAGGGCAGCTGCTGCCCTCAGTCCTCAAGTTGTTCTGGAGAATACACACATGGTATACATTTTCAGATTTCTTGATTATTCTTATATAGTCTGTTATGTTTTTAAATAACTAATTTATTCCATGTTTATAAAAGTATAATGTAAAACACTTTGTGATCATGGAATTTTTCTGCAGGGTGACAGTAAAGAAATAGTGCTTGGAATGCAACACATGCAGGGCGCCTTCTACCTGTTGTTCCTGGGCTGCTTCCTCGCCATCCTGATCCTGCTGTGGGAGAACCTCGCCCACGCCTTCTTCTCACCTTAGTATCTCTCATAGCATTACCAAACCTCCGACCAAGCATTATTGACTGGTAATGAGCTGGTGGCCCTCGTATAGTCGATAGGCTTCCAACCCCATTATACAACCAACCTATAAATTGTATATTGCATCTCCTAGGAATGATTCCTCGAAGACAATGTATCTAAGCCCAGAAACAACGGACAGCCAGGTTCTAAATGGGTGATTGTTGATTGTCTCGTACATTATCTACAATCCAATGTTAATCACACAAGCACAATAACATTTGCATAGATAAACTACACAAACACACACCCGCACTTAAATATATGAATATACACAAACACAAAATAAATAAATGTCAAACATTTTAGCCAGACAAAACAATTAACGAGCTTAACGGTGAACTTTGCCTTGATCTGCCGGGACTGCGCGGAGCTCCTCGCCTATAAATATGCCTGGCTGACTCTGCTAGAATCATTATTAGGTGTGACATCAGCAAGAGGTGACCACAGACCTGGAAGCCATTGCATCAGGTAACTAAACAGCTGAAGTCCACTGTATTAGGTACCACACACATAGAGCCCATTGTATCAGGTAACTACCGAATCACTCGGTTTAAATGCATTATTGTATACATATTGCTTGGTAACTGTCACATGATATAAGAGTGATCTTTCTGATGAATGAGGATGTAATGCGGATATTCGGTGAAATGAGAGAAAAATTTTGGTTTTAAATACTTGCATTAAATATTATGTAGTGTTTTGACATGTGACAAGTGTTTCCTTTTTAAAATAGCTCTCCAAAAAATATTAATTATAACTGCCTGAAGAATTACTCAGAATTATCAGATGCAGCTATCGATAAAATCAGTTTTCTAAGCTTTAAATTACTGATATTTGTCATCGTTCTGACAGATGCTCTTATTTTAGTACCGCCATCTACTCTACTGAATGTACATACCAGTTTAAGAGTAACCAGCATGCTACTCATTTTTTTTTTTTGTCAAGTCATTCATGTATCTCAAACTTGAAAGCAAACAAAATATCTGAATTGTGGAGCTTGATAAGAGTGTAATTACTCGTTAACAAACACCATCCAGTAACTCAAGAAATCGTAATGACACGATTGCAAACAAACCATACCCCCGGCCGGGATTGAACCCGCGGTCATAGTCTCAAAACTCCAGCCCGTCGCGTTAGCCACTAGACCAGCTAGCCACAATAAGATTCATCCAACTAGGGACTTGAGCTAGAGTTCGTCACGGCCACGCTAGCTGGAGATTCGTCTGTAAAAACTTGCATTTGTGGTCACAGTGGTGCCTGTGCTAACCTTCCTATGGTGTAGAAATATACCTAGTTGGATGAATCTTATTGTGGCTAGCTGGTCTAGTGGCTAGCGCGACGGGCTGGAGTTTTGAGACTCTCTGACCGCGGGTTCAATCCCGGCCGGGGGAATGGTTTGACCATCCAGTAAATTATAGATAAGATTAACGTGATAACTGTAGCATCAACACACAATAAAATTTAAATCTTGGTTACTTGTCTCATAACACTGAATAACCATAATAGTCAATTAGTATATTTTCTATTTTTAAGATTCTAATTAAGTATACGTAATAGTTTGAACGTCATATGATATGCGGAACTAGCCACAAGGAGAGGGAATTCGTTAGCTCCAGAGATTTCCATCCCTATGTGGCCAGTTTTTTCATTAAGATCGCCTGTTTGTTATTGTATTGCATAATATATGAAAATGCATTCTATAAGAAGGTAATCCTTTACAATAACTTAAGCACATTCACAAGAGTCATCTTATCATCCGCATTACGTTATTAAACGCTAAATTTCGTTAACTTAAACGTTTTACTGCAGGTTTACACATTTTCAGTAGTGGTTTTCAATAACAAAAGGTGATTTTTAATTAAAAAAAATTACTGTTGGACATTATCGTACTTCAGATTATCTAATTCAACCATGCACTGCATATATATATATATATATATATATATATATATATATACATTATATGGAATGTATATATATATTGTTATTATTAGTTCAGTACACTGGAATTCATTGATAAATTGCTACTGCGAGTAGCTGACACTTCCTCATATTTTTCTTGGCAGCCAATACCATGGAAAAACGAAAAATAAAAATTGTGACGCGAACAGCTGAACGAGCCAAGATTGTGACGATGTGGCTTTGGGGCATGACAGCGAGAGACATATCCCTAGAGAGTGGCAGCAGTGTCTCCACAGTATACAGGTGGATCCGTCGCTGGCGAGACTATGGAACGCTGGAGACTCAATCTCACTGCAGATCACTCTCCCTCTACCGTACCTACCCAGTCTCTCAGCTCAGTAGCAGGGAACCTTGCTGCTCTAATTCGTTTCCCTGGCTTTATCATCAAGAGAATAATTCTCCGCTTCGCTGGAAAATTATTTCGCAAGACTATTGTGCGAGAACTTTGATTTAATTCGGGAAAAATTACGAATTATTAGCAATATTAACGAAGTGTAAATTAAATTTGTTTACAATGGTATGTCCGCTTAGTGAATCCAAAATTAGAACAATGTACTCTTGCAGGGAATTTAGCTATCATAAATGTGTTATCTGTGGTCTATAACTAACATATTTTCATTATTTTTCAACTGGCTTAAAAGACCTAAACAATCCAGTATGCTTTAAGATTCTTCTTAGATCGAAATTGATATTCATTGGTGATAAACATTGGAAATTTTTGAATTATATTTGTTAAGTTTAGCAATAAACTTTGTAGGATACTCTGCAGTTTATGTGAGAAAGTTTATTTGCGTTCTGAACTGGAAAAATAACTGTGAGACACTTCAGCAATAAATTAATTTTTAAAACTGATTTTACATCTTCATCCCACCTTACTGTATTTTCGAAAGTCTATATCTGTTATCTCGCTGAATTCAACAAAAATATTCTGCTTTTATCATAATCCAGGTTGTATTACGTATAAAATCACATTACCGGGGTTGGAACAAATCACCACTTCACAAACTGGAAATAAAAATATAATTTTTTTTTATTGCCCTGGATCATTATTGACTTACAAGGCTTTCATAATAAATTCAAAATAAATTACCTGAAAATTAAATACACAAAAAGGAATAATTTAAAGAAATGGCTCAAGGCCAAAATCAGCAACGGAACGGAATAAGCACACAATATTCTCTTTACTGATGAAGATAAACAACATATGGTATGTCACACCCACTTTCTTAAAGAGCAACCCGTCACCATCGAAGACTTATCTAAGCTTAGACATCAGCACGAACCATACCAACACAGTCTGCATCATATCCTGCTGTGGCCGTGACTACAAGATCAAGTTGCAAGAACAACGGGCGTGCAGGACTAACAATATGAACAGTGTCTGCGTTATACATAGGAACGAGACTGCCCATCTGATGGCCTGGTATAACACCCGGTTGGTCGTCAAGGACGAAACACGACGCAGATACCTGGAAGTTGCTCTGATTGGCTCACAAAATACAGTAAACTGAATCGAGAAAATTACAGTTTAGCCAATCCATTAGGCCAACTTTTCTTGAATAAATAGGTTATTGAAAGGACCTGTAGTCCTCCTACACTACACATGTATAAATAATCTAAGTCTTTACGCATGTGTAATGACTGAAGAATCCTCTTCCACAAGTGAAAGTTCCTCTCTTCCTAATTGTGTTTACTGTATTTTAATAAATTTCATGATCCCCACATTTCCGATCAGGATGGTGCTGCTCGAATTTCGTGTAATGATAATGACGGCGGTGATCAGCGCATCACCCGTAGCTACTCACGAAATAGGCAACGCCGTTGAGGTGGGCGTGGATGTGGGCGGACTGGTTGAACATATGAACGTGGGCCAAGCCGTGGAGCACGTAGGCGTGGATACGGGTGGATCTGTGGAGCACATGGGCGTGGATGTGGGCGTGATGGTGGGTCAGGTGGTAGAGCACTATCTCGCCCGCTGTCACCTGGTGGTCATCACCAGTACACCTCAACCACCTCTTGCCTTTACAGTTCTCAGGTAGGAAAATAATTTATACATTTAAAATGGCAGTTTAATTGACGCATTGAAATGTGTGCAATACTGTCAAGCTTCCTTATCACCAAAATAATGTCAACATCATATCACTGATATTCTAATCTTAATGTTTTGTAATATCTCATTTTTTTTGCTAGCTATTATCTTGGACCATATTTAAAATTTGTAGATGAGAAAAGGAGGTAAAAAAAAAAAATTGTGAAGTTTGTATCATTCAGACGCCTGAGTGAAGGTATGGAAGCTGGTGTGGTGGTGGTGGAAGCTGGATCGGTCTTCTCTCAAGACCAGCTGGTCCAGGACCACCTCCTCCAGGGACTGTGGAGCGACATTAGAGCGACCTGCCGGGGACTCGTCCTCGACCTCACTGATACCAACAATACCACCACTATCCTTAGGTAATACTTGCTTACCTACTAGAAACAGCTTATATTTCCATGATAAGTTGCTCCATGTATTGACATATTGTGAATTTTAACTGTTATTTCCCTTGCGATTGCTCGTGCGAAGGATGGTAGACTAAAGTATACTTCTTTATAAGCAGAGTGATAACTTTAATGAGTAAACAAAAATATTTATCAACCATATCGCTGCTGCAGATCGTGATTCAAGAATGTAACACGGTTGATTAATATATACATACAGCATATTTACTATGTACATTCTTGAGTGTGACTGAAGGCAACAGTCACAGGACTCCACTCTGTCCTAATCAGCAAATTGGCTCTGTATTTGAAACGTCTCACTGGGACGGTTATCGCTTCATCTCACTGAGCCCTGGTGCTCAAACCACGGTGTTTCCATGCTGTTTAAAAACTTGACCAAACTTTAAGATTTATAATTAGAGTAAATGAGAATACGATCTTGTGCTGGAATATTTAGTATATGTAAAACATGACTTATATTAAGGTTATTTCCGGTATTCAGGTTATTTCTGGTATCTGAATAACTTTGGCATTATCAAACGGATCTCGATTTTAGCTAATATATTTTGAACACGACGGCCGTCTTCCACCTTGGTAGCTTTGAGACCATCATTTGTTTAGCAGCTGTTGTCAGAAGTGTGTGGATATCACAATTCAATTAACCCTTCCTTCAAAGTGCAGGTACTGTACTTCACGCCTCCAGGACAAGTCCGGCTGACCGGTTTCAATAAATCTCTTGGTAAATGTTAGTGCTAGCTCTCCAAGAACTCAACATACTAGAAAATCCTCGTGTCTCACTTCATTTAAATCTCCCATGCATGCCGGATACTTAACCTCCATTATTTTTCTTTCTACCTTTTCCATCTTTCCAACACGATATTATACATCTTTTTAATCAACCTGTTCTGCTCCATCTTTTTTAAGAGCCAATCCACATCAACAACTCTTGCTTCGCTGTCTGAATTTGATCCTCCATAAACAAACTTAAATGCAGAGTATAATGTGACCATAAACTTCAGGTTTCTAGAGGGAGCAGCACTGTGGAAGAAAGCTGAGGCCAGGGTGGTAGTGGTTGGTGGGAGGGTAGGAGTGAAGGATGTGCTTCTCCATCATAGTCTCCGCAATACTGTTCACGTTCACTATCTGGCCCTCCACGACCTGCCCCTCCACGACCCACCACGACACAGCTCAAATTTCAGGAAGATCTTCAGAGAAGAAAGTAAGCACACACACACACACACACACACACACACACACACACACACACACACACATATATATATATACATGTATATATATTATATGTATATATATTTTATATATATATATATATCAGATTGGAGGGAGAGAGTATGGAGGAGGTGAACGTATTCAGATATTTGGGAGTGGACGTGTCAGCGGATGGGTCTATGAAAGATGAGGTGAATCATAGAATTGATGAGGGAAAAAGAGTGAGTGGTGCACTTAGGAGTCTGTGGAGACAAAGAACTTTGTCCTTGGAGGCAAAGAGGGGAATGTATGAGAGCATAGTTTTACCAACGCTCTTATATGGGTGTGAAGCGTGGGTGATGAATGTTGCAGCGAGGAGAAGGCTGGAGGCAGTGGAGATGTCATGTCTGAGGGCAATGTGTGGTGTGAATATAATGCAGAGAATTAGTAGTTTGGAAGTTAGGAGGAGGTGCGGGATTACCAAAACTGTTGTCCAGAGGGCTGAGGAAGGGTTGTTGAGGTGGTTCGGACATGTAGAGAGAATGGAGCGAAACAGAATGACTTCAAGAATGTATCAGTCTGTAGTGGAAGGAAGGCGGGGTAGGGGTCGGCCTAGGAAAGGTTGGAGGGAGGGGGTAAAGGAGGTTTTGTGTGCGAGGGGCTTGGACTTCCAGGAGGCATGCATGAGCGTGTTTGATAGGAGTGAATGGAGACAAATGGTTTTTAATACTTGACGTGCTGTTGGAGTGTGAGCAAAGTAACATTTATGAAGGGATTCAGGGAAACCGGCAGGCCGGACTTGAGTCCTGGAGATGGGAAGTACAGTGCCTGCACTCTGAAGGAGGGGTGTTAATGTTGCAGTTTAAAAACTGTAGTGTAAAGCACCCTTCTGGCAAGACAGTGATGGAGTGAATGATGGTGAAAGTTTTTCTTTTTCGGGCCACCCTGCCTTGGTGGGAATCGGCCAGTGTGATAATAAATAAAAAAATAATAATATATATATATATATATATATATATATATATATATATATATATATATATATATATATATATATATATATATATATATATATATATATATATATATATATATATATATATAATGTCGTGCCGAATAGGCAGAACTTGCCATCTTGGCTTAAATAACAACGCTCATCTTGCCATATATGACAAGTGAAAATTTGTGTATGCAAAAATTTCGCCAAAATCATTCTCAACCTAACGAAAAAAATATATTTCACTGTGTTTGTTTAGTATTAAATTACTGTAAACAAATCTAAAATATATTTAGTTGGGTTACGCTAAAATAAATTGCACTTGTCGTAATAAGGTTAGGTAAGTTTTCTAAGTTCCTTTTGGTGCAAAATTATAAATTTTTACATCAACATTAATGAAAAAATATCTTTAAACGTATAAGAGAAAATTTTAGAAAGGACTTAATTTTAAATGAGTTCTTGCTAATTGACCAGTTTTACATATTCGGCACGACATATATATATATTAGTCTATGTATATATATAGTTTGTGTGTTTAACCTCTGCATGTAGTAACAGAGAGTGGCGGTGTGTGGGTGTACCGTCGGTGTATGTATTGCAACAACGGAGAAGCGGACGCACGAGTCATCAATCACTGGGTCCTCACACCTACACTTCAAGACACTTCACATCTCTTCCTGGGTAAACTATTCGTTATCCCAAAATTTTTGCTGAAGAACATTACATCTTTCCCTAATCCAATTGAGGAGATATATAATTTACATTTCAAAATATTTTCTATTAACTTTTCTTATGACAAATAGTTATTATGCACTACTAATGTTTCTTCACTTGAAATTTATGAAAGACGAGGACTTATATATATGTATTTTTTTTCTTTTACTTTCCAAAGTGTACTAATTAAAGTTCAAGGATTACATTTTACTTCAGCAGATGAAGAGACAACATTGATGGGCCACAAGTTGCGGGTCGTTGCTGTGAACAACTTTCCATATATTGATTTTGAGTTTAACGTCAGTGACCCGGGTGGTATAATCACAATTAAAGATTCCATAGACAAAAGACTGATCAACACATTCGCAGCCGCTCTTAATTTCACGTAAGACCAGACTTTCTTTTTGTGTTTTGTGTGACATAATTCTCGCGTATTTGTTCCAATCGTCGAGTCCAGCTCCTGGCCTTAATGAGTTCAGTCCATCTTAGCTTCGTGGATCTCATCACACCAATTTTTAAGCCGTATATAGAGCCTGTTTCCACTTCTACATTCAGGTTATTCCGTTTTATATGCTCCTCTGGCGATGTGTTCGGTATGTTGATCACTCCTAGGTTTTACTCCTTGAGTGAAGTTTGCAGCCTTTTCGGATTCGTATTTGGATTTAGGCCATATTTTCCCTTTATAACATTGCATTTTCTAGAGAGGAATTTCAGTAGCAAATTGCCAGACAATTCTTGTAGTGTGTTGCAGTTCCAGTTGTAATTACTCATCGTCTTCATTTCCTATTTCTTTTAGTATATGTCGATCACACATGCTATAAACAGTACTGGTGTCAGTACCGATCCTCGGGAAACCTCACCTGCTACACTTTTCTGGTGCCACTTCCCAGACGATCACTCTCTCATTCGGTGTTCTTTGACCCCAATGTAGAATAGTGACTTCTTTCTCATCCCTGACTGCTGCTCAAGTTTTCAGCCTCCCCTAGTACATATTTGCATTTTTGCATGTGTGTCAGTCATGAAACCACCACAAATATTCCCATTAATTTATTGTATATTACTTTCTCAATTGTTTCGCAAACAGATACGAGATTAGATCTGAACCCGAACAACAGTGGGGTCTGCAAGTGAACGGAGCCTTCACCGGGATGATGGGACAGCTTCAGCGTGAGGAGACAGACTTGTGCTCCAAAGCTGGTCCCTCACCAGAACGTCTGAAGGTCATAGAGTTCCTCAGGGGGTATCCCTCAGAGCAGATGACTGTGATATCTCTGAAGCCTTCACTGTTACCGGAAAACTTGTCCTTCATAAGGCCATTTACAGGTATTCATTATTCTGAGAAAAATGCATTTAATAAAATTTTCTTAACGTCTTACCTGCGAATATTTAATAGTATAATAGGGTTAGAATGCATGGAGAAATATTCCAAACTTATTCCGTTAAATAGCCTTTCATCAGAATAAAGAAAACGACCATAGTAATATCTTTATTTAACCTTTCCCTCCGTCAGGAATAAGGAATGTATATATATATATATATATATATATATATATATATATATATATATATATATATATATAAACACTGATCTCTGGCTGAAGGAGACTCGAACCTACGAACCTTAGGACAAGGTACGCAGTGCTTTACCAATCTACCCACACTGGACAATACCTTGGCGTGTAGCTTGCGCTACACGTTGATCCAAGGCAGCCAGCATTCAGGGAGAAGGCTTACAGCTTTTCATCTCATCCCCTGCATGCATCAGCCTTACTAGAGATTTTAATAATGCAAGGAATTCGCGAGAGCAAGCGAAATATACACAAACACTGATCTCTGGCTGAAGGAGACTCGAACCTACGAACCTTAAGACAAGGTACGCAGTGCCTTGTGTGTATATTTCGCCTGCTCTCGCGGATTCCTTGTATATATATATATATATATATATATATATATATATATATATATATATATATATATATATATATATATAATGAAAGGCAACCTTTATTTTTTTCTAAATTCCTGATACAAGAATTATATTTTTTGTCAGTGATCATTAATACAATATGTAATTCTGATTATTTTTACAATTTTTCAAAAATCTTTTTGAAATAATCTTAAATTGTACTTACGTCCTTCTTTGCCTTTTACACAGCGCTAACTCTTTTGTTGCTGGAAAATATTTTACATTACTTTATGGGAAACATATTAAATATCATTACATATTTTTTATAGTAGGTCTTATTTAATTATTGTAAAAGATTACTATAAGAGGCTAAAGCTACCTTTACCCTTGTGAAGGAGAGTTGTGGTTGGCAGTGCTGGTGAGCGTGGTAGTGTGGGGCGTGATCCTGTGGCTGCTGCAGAGAGCGTGGCGGTGGGTGACAGGTGGTAATGGGGTCAAGTTTAGCACTGCATTCATGTACTGCTGGGCTGCCCTCGTGGTACAGTCAGTTCCTGATCCGCCAGTTAGTGACTCAGGAAGAGTAAGTATATCGTATGAATTTGTGTAAAGAAAATATCCATACCATGTTATACCTAGTCAAGACAAGACTCGCAGCAATGGCTTTAAGTTGGAAAAATTCAGATTCAGGAAGGATATAGGAAAGCTCTGGCTTAGTAATTGAGTTGTGGATGAGTGGAACAAACTTCAGAGTACCATCACTGAAGCTTAAACGTTGTGTAGTTTTAAAATTAGGTTAGATAAATGCATGAGTGGGTGTGGATGGGTGCGAGTTGGACCCGACTAGCTTGTGCTAGTAAGTCTTATGCCGTGCTCCTTCCTTAAGTGGATGTGACCTGACCTGGCTATGTTGGGTCATTGGCTTAAGGCGGTAGGAGGCTCGGACCTGCCACGCATGGGCCAGTAGGCCTGTTGCTGTTTTCCTTCTTTCTTATGTTCTTATGTTATCATTCTAGTGAGAGTTTTGGCCAGCCACGAGGCTCTTATCATTCTACTTAGGGTTTTGGGTGTTCAGCTTAGTGAAAATGCTCACTTTGACAAGATGTGCCGCCACTATTAATTCCGTGACTAACACATCAAATTTCCACGAGCATTTACTTCACTGACTGGAAATTGGTAAGGAATTTTATATAAAAAATTTAATTGCATAGTAAGTTCTGTAAACATAGCAAACATTTTTCTTAGTTTCGGATAATAGAAAACGGAAGAAACTACATAAAAATCAATATTATTGTTGAACATTCCAGTCGTTAGCTATGCAGTAACGATGATGTTTTCATATTTTATTTTTCCAATATAACGATAAAACTTGTACTTTACCTATTGTTAATTTTATGATACATGTGAAATTTGATTGAGAATTTATTGATGTGTGACAGCAACTGTAAATCTTTACAAGCAATGGCTTTAAGACACATGCATGATGTGTGAGAAGTTATTGATACGTAGCTGACTGGAACTGTTTCTGGTCGTCACAAAAGAGTACATTTCCTTTATGTTTAGGTGTTGGTGATTTCATGGCTGGTGTTCTGTCTGGTCATCACTACGGGATACAGCTCATCACTGATCGCTCACATAACCATTCAAGGAAAGACAAAGCCTATTGAGACTTTTGAGGACCTGGGAAAGCTGAGTAACTGGAAATGGGGCACTGAGCCCTGGCAATTTAACGGGATAAGTTTGGAATATTTCTCCAATCATTCTAACCCTATTATGCAGCACATTTATAAGAATATGGAGGTAAATCCAGTTAGTTTAAATTCGTTTTTTTCCATATCGTAATGTTATTTGGTCGTAATTACACGAGAAAAAATATTCCTGGTAAATGATTTCAAATATCACTTGCGTCTCTATTTCCTCAAACCTCAGTGTATCAACTAAGTTGTCGTGACTCAGGAAATCATCATAACACTACTGTAAAAAGCTCACAGAATGGGTGGGACTCGAACCCATGAAAAGTAAATCCTTAAACTCTCGGGTCAGTGTGTTATCCTGTCAACCATACCGTTCTAGTAAGATTCATCCATATTAACCTCTCTATGGTGTATAGAAATATACCAAGTTGGATGAATCTTATTAGTCCAATGTGGTCCAGTTGTTAACTTACTGGCCTGCAAGTTTTAGGACTTCCTTGCCATGGGTTCGACCTCATCTGTTTTGTGAACTGCAGAACTAGTTGTATGATACTGATACATTGGAAATACTACCCAGTTATGTCCTTCTAGTGGGGACCTCGTTGATAATGAACAGTTCTTACTTAAGACTGACAAAACAGACAGGCATTCATTTTAAGCTTTACTACTTGTACAAATTCAATGAAAAGTATTTCTTGGTCTTTCAGAGAGTATCCATGAGAGAGGCGCTGAAGAAGACATTGCAGGGTCACTATAGTCTAATTACAGGAACGAATAATATCATGATTACCATCGCCTCCTACTACACTGACTCCCACGGCAACACACCATTCTTTATCAGCAAGAAAGGTGTCACTCCAATGGCTGCTTACGGATGGGGTTTTAGGTAAAATTCATATCTATTGTAATGATTTAATAGACTTATATACGTCTGTGATGTAGATCTAGTTGACTTGTGCATATCTATTGTTTTGCATCAACAGACTCCTTCATGTCAATTATATTGGTGTACGAGACTTAATTTTTCAATGCAATAATAATATTGTAATGCCCTAAGACTCGTACATACTGGATTTAAGACTCCAGGAAACTTCTGACTATTGGCGGCTTTGACAATGATCTCCGAAGCCATCTCATGTATATCTGCGGCAGATGCCAAAGGTACCTACTGCTTGTTGGAGTTAAATTCATGTTCCAGCCTCGCAATGCTGCTTACCGAGTGAGACGAACGATGGTTAATATTATTAGAAATAATGCAGTATTCATCACGACTTGATATTGGTCTATGGAGACCGAAATTTGTACGTTTTCTTCTCCGGTCTGTGGATATAAAAAGATGAAAACTGTGTACAATTATGGTGCAAACTGTAACTTGTTGCACATCAACTGTAAGTGAATATGCAAGGAGTTACATAGAATTATCATTCCATGTCCTAGGTCCCAAAAAAGTTACTTAAATCATACATCAGTAATTCTCATTTTTGTTCTTTTAGTGATTCTTCATTGGAACCATTATTCGAAAAATTGTCAGTGACACGATTATTCTATGATACTATTCATGATACTATTCATTCTCTTAAGCAGTTTATATATTAACAGGTGACTATAGTGTCACTTGTTTGTACGAGTTGTTTATTCTCTAGAAGGAACATCGGTACTAATATAAAGTAATTTTTTAACTAACGAATAAATTAACGACAACAACGAGTTCTTATTACTAGCAAAATAATACTTATTTTTCCTTCTTACTGTTATTCCTGTATCCAAGTTTCACTTACGTCTTTTCTTACTTTTCGTAAGATATGTATTTTTATTATACAGAAAAGGCGCACCGTTTTACGCACGTTTTCATCAGCTTATGTCGCGACTGGAAGATGCTGGAATTATAAAATACTGGACTGAGGACGTGATAGCCAGACGTGTGAGGAAGAACAGGGCAGCTGCTGCCCTCAACCCTCAAGTTAATCTGGAGAACACTCATATGGTATACATTTTCAGATTTCTTGATTATTCTTATATACTTTGTCATGTTTGTAAATAACTAATTTATTCCATGATTATGAAAGTATAATGTAAAACACTTATCTGCGATCATGGAATTTTTCTGCAGGGTGAGAGCGAAGTAGTGGTGCTTGGGATGCAACACATGCAGGGCGCCTTTTACCTCTTGTTCCTGGGCTGCTTCTTCGCCATCCTGATCCTGCTGTGGGAGAACCTAACGCAACGCCTTCTTCTCACCTTAGTATCTCTCATTGCATTACCAGACCTCCGACCAAGAATAATGTTTTGATGATAAAAGCTTCATTGACTGATAATGAACTGATGTCTCATGTGTAGTCAAAAGGCTTCAAAACCCATTGAACAACCAACCTATAAATTGCATATCGCATCTCCTAGGAATGCTTCCTCCAAGACAATGGTTAGTTGATGCACAAAATTGTATCTAACCCCAGAAACAACGGACAGAAAGATTATAAATAGGTGATTGTTGACATTTTATTATGGAGACCTAGCGTCTTGTACATTATCTACAACCCAATGTTAATCACACAAATACATTAACATTTGCACAAACAAACAACACAAACACACACACTCACACACAAAATAAATGACAAACATTTTGCCCAAACAAAACAATTGACGAGCTTAACGGTGAACTTTGCCTTGATCTGCCGGGACTGCGCGGAGCTCCTCGCCTATAAATATGCCTGGCTGACTTTGCTAGAATCATTACTATGTGTGACATCAGCAAGAGGTGACCACAGACCTGGAAGCCATTGCATCAGGTAACTGAACAGCTGAAGCCCACTGTATCAGATACCATACAGATAGAGCCCACTGTATCAGGTAACTACCGAATCAGTCTGTTTAAATACATTATTGTATATATATATATATATATATATATATATATATATATATATATATATATATATATATATATATATATATATATGTCGTGCCGAATATGTAAAACTGGTCAATTAGCAAGAACTTATTTAAAATTAAGTCCTTTCTGAAATTTTCTTTTATACGTTTAAAGATATATTTTTTTCATTAATGTTAATGTAAAAATTTATAATTTTGCACCAAAAGAAACTTAGAAAACTTACCTAACCTTATTATAACAAGAGCAATTTATTTTAGCCTAACCCAACTAAATATATTTTAGATTTGTTTACAATAATTTAATACTAAACAAGCACAGTGAAATATATTTTTTTCGATAGGTTCAGAATGATTTTGGCGAAATTATTGCATACGCAAATTTTCACTTGTGCTATATGGCAAGATGAGCGTTGCTATTTAAGCCAAGATGGCAAGTTCTGCTTATTCGGCACGACATTATATATATATATATATATATATTACTTGGTAACTGTCACATGATATGAGTGATCTTTCTGATGAATGAGGATGTAATGCGGATATTCTGTGCAACGAGAGAAAACGTTTGCTTTCAAATACATACTTGGATTAAATGTTATGTAGTGCTTTGACATGTGTAAAATTCTCGCAAATATTAAGTTAAATTATTTAGAGATATTGAATTCAAAGTGTTTCCTTTTTAAATGGATAATTCTCCCAGAATTATTAATTATGACTGCCTAAAGAATTACTCTGACTTATCAGATGGAGTTATCGATATAAACAGTTTACTAAGCTTAAAATTAGTGATGTTTATCATCGTTCTTATACTCTTATTTTATCACTGTTCTCGTCTCTACTAAATGTACATATACCAGTTTAAGATTAACCAGTATGCCACTCATTTTTTTTGTCAAGTCATTTATGTATCTCAAACTTGAAAGCAAACAAAATATCTGAATTGTGGAGTTTGATAAAATAAAACACCATCCCGTAAATTATAGGTAAAATTAACTTGAGAACTTTAGCATCGATGAACAATAAAATTTAAATGTTGGTTACTTGTCTCTCTTAATACTACATAACCATAATTCGTAAATTTTCTATTTTTAAGATTCTAACTGAGTATACGTGATAATTTGCACTTCATAGGATATGCGGAACCAGCCACATGGAGATGGAATTCCTTAGCTCTAAGGATTTCCATCCTTATGTGGCTTGGTTTGAATTGTTTAGATCGCCTTTTATTGTACTGCATAATATGATATGAAAATGCGTTGCTGTAATAAGGTAATCCCTTACGACAACTAAACCACATTCATAAGAGTCATCTTACCATCCGTATTACGTTATAAAACAGAACATTTCGTTTACTTAAACGTTTTACTGCAGGTTTACACATTTTCATTAGTGTTTACAATAACAAAAGGTGCTTTTTATGTAAATAAATTACTGTTATTACTGTTGACCATTATCGTACTTCAGATTGTCTAATTCAACCATGCATTGTATATATATATATATATATATATATATATATATATATATATATATATATATATATATATATATGCCTTGTCAGTTTAGCTTCAAACAACCTCTCGTATTGGTAGGTTTGTAATAAATTCAGGCTCTCCTAAATTTCTATTTTTATTAAAGAAATTGGAATATGAGGTACCTATATATTATACACATTTATTTATATGCATACATATATAGTTTAATACACTGGAAATCAATGATATATCGCTACTGCGAGTAGCTGACACCTCATATTTTTCTTGGCAGCCAATACCATGGAAAAACGAAAAATAAAAATTATGACGCAGACTGCTGAACGAGCCAAGATTGTGAGGATGTGGCTTTGGGGCATGACAGCGAGAGACATATCCCTAGAGAGTGGCACCAGTGTCTCCACAGTGTACAGGTGGATCCGTCGCTGGCGAGACTGTGGAACGCTGGAGACTCGATCTCACTGCAGGCGATCATTCGCCCACTTCTATACCTACTCGGTCTCTCAGCTCAGTAGCAGGGAACCTTGCTGCTCTAATTCGTTTCCCTGGTTTCAAGAGAATAATTCTCCACTTCCCTGGAAAAGTGCTTCGTAAGACTGGTGTGCGGGAACTTTGCTTTTAACACGGGGAAAATTTAGAATTATTTACAATTTTAACGAAGTGTAAATTAAATTTGTTTACAATGGTATTTCCGCTTAGTGAATCCAAAAGAAAAAACAATGTGCTCTTGCAGGGAATTTAACTAGCTTAAATGTGTTATTTGTGGTCTATTTATTTTCATTATTCTTCAACTGACTTCAAAGACCCAAACAAGCCAGTTTGCTTTAAGATTCTTCATAGATCGAAATGGATATTCATTGGTGATAAATATAATTCAAAATGCTTCAATGTTTACAAAGTTTAGCAATAAACTTTGTAGAATACTCTGCAGATTATGTGAGAAAGTTTATTTGCTTTCTGAACTGGGAAAATATCTGTGAAACACTTCAGCAATAAATTAATTTTAAAACTAATTGTACATTTTCATCCCACCTTACTGTAAGTATTTTCGGAAGTCGATATCTCTCATTTCTCTGAATTCAACAAAAGTGTTCTGCTGCTTTTGTTTTCATAACCCTGGCTGTATTGTGAATATAATCACATTACTGGAGTGGGAACAAATCACCACTTCACAAACGGGAAATAAAAAGTGAACATTATTTTTATGGCCCTGGATCATTATTGACTTCCAAGGTTTTCAGTGTATTTACATAATTCTATAAAAGCAATAAAAAAGTAAATTCAAAATAAATTGCCTGAAAATTAAATACACAAAAGGGAATAATTTAAAGAAATGGCACAAAGCCGAAATCAGCAACGGCAGGGAACGAGCATACAAAATATTCACCATACCAAAGAAGATAAAAATAAGACTCATTCTTCCTACTGGGCCTCACCACATGGTATATCACACCCACTCTCTTCAAGAACAACATAGGTGCTACCCTAACACCCGACATGTCTAAGCTTAAAGACAACAGCACGAACCATATCAACACAGTCTGCATCATATCCGGCTGTAGTTGTGACTAGATCAGGCTGCAACAACGGGCGTGCAGGACTAACAATATGAACAGTGCCTGCGTTATACACAGGAACGAGACTGCCCATCTGTTGTCCTGGTAAAACACCTGGTTGGTCATGAAGGACAAAACACAACGCAGATGCCTGGAAGTTGCTCTGATTGGCACATAAAATACAATTAACAGACTCAAGAAACTTTTAGTTTAGCCAACCCATTAGTCCAACTTTTCTTGAATAAATAGATTACTGAAAAGACCTGTAGTCCTCCTGCATGTGTAATGACTGAAGAATCCACTTGTCTCTACTGTACTTCAATAAATTTCAGGATCCCCACATTCCTGGCTAGGATGGTGCTACTCGAATTTCGTGTAATAATAATGACGGCGGTGATCAGCGCATCACCCGTAGCTACTCACGAAATAGGCAACGCCGTTGATGTGGGCGGACTGGTTGAACACATGAACGTGGGCCAAGCCGTGGAGCACGTAGGCGTGGATACGGGTGGATCTGTGGAGCACATGGGCGTGGATGTGGGCGTGATGGTGGGTCAGGTGGTAGAGCACTATCTCGCCCGCTGTCACCTGGTGGTCATCACCAGTACACCTCAACCACCTCTTGCCTTTACAGTACTCAGGTAGGAAAATAATTTAAATATTTAAAAACGTATGCATTACTATCAAGTTTCCCAATCAACAAAATAATGCTAACATTATATCACTGATATTAGAATATCTTAATGTTTTCTAATATTTTAATGTTTTTTTGCAAGCAATATTTTTTTGGGTGATTATTAAAATTATTTATAGACGAGAAAAGGAAGTCAAAAAAAATTGTGAAGTTTGTCATTCAGGCGCCTGAGTGAAGGTATGGAAGCTGGTGTGGTGGTGGTGGAAGCTGGATCGGTCTTCTCTCAAGACCAGCTGGTCCAGGACCACCTCCTCCAGGGACTGTGGGGCGACATTAGAGCCACCTGCCGGGGACTCTTCCTCGACCTCACTGATACCAACAATACCACCACTATCCTTAGGTAATACTTGCTTACCTATTAGAAACAGCTTATATTTCCATGATAAGTTGCTCCATGTATTGACATGTTGTGAATATTAACTGTTATTTCTCTTGCGATTGCTCGTGTATGTATATGCGAGGATGGTAGACTCAAGCATACTTTATAAGCACAGTGAGTAAATAAGATTTACCAACTATATTGCTGCTGCAGTACGTAATTCAGGAACATGACACAGTTGATTAAAATATATATACTTAAAATATACATATTTATTATGTACATTCTTCAGTTTGTAGATGAATGGTTCAGAGAACCGACATGTTGATAAATTAGACACATGTGCAACTCTTGGGTGTCTTTATTGAGGAAACGTTTCGCCACACAGTGGCTTCATCAGTCCATACGTAGGAGAAACTTGAAGAACAGGAGTAGAATGAGGTAATCAGTCCCTCAACCTTGAGTGGATGTGTTCAGTCCATCAATCTTGATTGATGGACTTAACACGTTTCCTCAATAAAGACACCCAAGAGTTGCACATGTGTCTAATTTATCAACATTCTTGAGTGCACAGGTAATCTCAAATGTTGCTCAGTACACTTAAATTTTATATTTATATATAAAAATAAAACTCGGTAAGCATTATTAGACTGAAGGTCAGTCACAGGACTCCACTCCGTCCTGATCAGAAAACTACCTGTATTTAAAACGTCTATTTACAACGAATATTGCTTAATCTCATTTAGCGCTGGTGCTCAAACCACGGTGTTTCCATGCTGTTTAAAAGCCACGGTGTTTCCATGCTGTTTAAAAGCCACGGTGTTTCCATGCTGTTTAAAAACCACGGTGTTTCCATGCTGTTTAAAAGCCACGGTGTTTCCATGCTGTTTAAAAGCCACGGTGTTTCCATGCTGTTTAAAAGCCACGGTGTTTCCATGCTGTTTAAAAGCCACGGTGTTTCCATGCTGTTTAAAAACCACGGTGTTTCCATGCTGTTTAAAAGCCACGGTGTTTCCATGCTGTTTAAAAGCCACGGTGTTTCCATGCTGTTTAAAAGCCACGGTGTTTCCATGCTGTTTAAAAACCACGGTGTTTCCATGCTGTTTAAAAGCCACGGTGTTTCCATGCTGTTTAAAAGCCACGGTGTTTCCATGCTGTTTAAAAGCCACGGTGTTTCCATGCTGTTTAAAAACCACGGTGTTTCCATGCTGTTTAAAAGCCACGGTGTTTCCATGCTGTTTAAAAGCCACGGTGTTTCCATGCTGTTTAAAAACTTGACCTAACTTTACGGTTCATAATTGAAGCAAATGAGAATACATTCTTGTGCTGGAATATTTAGTATAAATAAAACATACCTTATATACAAGTTATTTCTGGTATGTCTAAATAACTTTGGCATTATCAGGAACACTTTTAATCTTCAAACGGATCTCGATTTTGGATAATATATTTTTAACACGACGTCCGTCTCCGACCTTAGTAGCTTTGGGACCATCATTTATTTAGCACCTGTTGTGTCAGAAGTGTGTGGATATCACATTTCAATTAACCCTCCGAAGTACACGAACCCACCCTTCCTTCAAAGTGCAGGTACTGTACTTCCCGCCTCCAGGACAAGTCCGGCTAACCGGTTTTCCGAAATCCCTTCCTAAATGTTATAGTGCTATCTCTCCAACAACCCAACATACCAGAAAGTCCTCGTGTCCCATTTAATTTAAATCTTCCATGCATGCCGGATGCTCAACCTCCATTATTCTTCTTTCTACCTTTTCAATCTTTCCAACACGATATTATATATATTTTTAATCAACGTGTTCTGCTCCATTTTTTTTAACAGCCAATCCACATCAACAATTCTTCCTTCGCTGTCTGAATTTGATCCTCCATAAACAAACTTAAATGCAGAGTATAATGTGACCATAAACTTCAGGTTTCTAGAGGCAGCAGCACTGTGGAAGAAAGCTGAGACCAGGGTGGTAGTGGTTGGTGGGAGGGTAGGAGTGAAGGATGTGCTTCTCCATCATAGTCTCCGCAATACTGTCCACGTCCACTATCTGGCCCTCCACGACCTCCCCCTCCACGACCCACCACGACACAGCTCAAATTTCAGGAAGATCTTCAGAGAAGAAAGTAAACACACACACACACACACATTATAAATGTATGTATGTATATATATATATATATATATATATATATATATATATATATATATATATATATATATATATATATATATATATATATATATATATATATATATATGTATTTACATTAATGAAAAAAATGTATCTTTAAACGTATAAGAGAAAATTTCAGAAAGGACTTAATTTTAAATGAGTTCTTGCTAATTGACCAGTTTTACATATTCGGCACGACATATATATATATATATATATATATATATATATATATATATATATATATATATATATATATATATATATATATATATATATATATAATATATAAACCGTGACTGGAACAATGAACAAATAACCCGCACATAGGAGAGAGGAGCTTACGATGACGTTTCGGTCCGACTTGGACCATTTACAAAGTCACACTAACAAAAATGAAAGGAGGGAGTATATATAGGCCAGCAGACAGCGACGAGACTTCCCCGTGACTTAGCCTGCTTTTTTACCCTTTTTCCCTTCTCCTCATTCCTCTTTCTCCTTTGGATTTTATTTCCTCTGCCTTGGGTTTTTTTTTTTATTTCCCCCATGTGTTTTTTTGTTCCTACCCTTAGAGGGCTCCTGGCTCCCTTGCAGTGCTCCTCCACTTTCTTAGTATTTGACTGACTCCCACACTACTACCTCTCTTGTTCCGTTTCTGTCAGCTGGCCTGTATATAATCCTTCTCTCATTTTTGTTAGTATGATTTTGTAAATGGTCCAAGTCAGGCCGAAACGTCGTAAGCTTCTCTCTCCTATGTGCGGGTTATTTGTGTGTGTGTGTGTGTGTGTATGTGTTTAACCTCTGCATGTAGTAACAGAGAGTGGCGGTGTGTGGGTGTACCGTCGGTGTATGTATTGCAACAACGGAGAAGCGGACGCACGACTCATCCATCACTGGGTCCTCACGCCTACACTTCAAGACACTTCACATCTCTTCCTGGGTAAACTATTCGTTATCCCAAAATTTTTGCTGAAAAACATTACATCTTTCCCTAATTCAGTTGTGGAAATATATAATTTACATTTCAAAATATTTTCTATTTACTTTTCTAATGTTAAATAGTTATGCATTATTAATGTTGCTTCACTTGAAATTTAGGAAAGACGAGCACTTATACATTTTTTTACTTAACGAAGTGTACTAATTAAAGTTCAAAGATTACATTTTACTTCACCAGATGAAGAAAGAACATTGATGGGCCACAAGCTGCGGATCGTTGCTGTGAACAACTTTCCATATACTGATTTTAAGTTCGACGTCAATGACCCGGGTGGTATAATCACAATTGAAGATTCCTTAGACAAGAGATTGATCAACACATTCGCAGCCGCTCTTAATTTCACGTAAGAACAGTCCTTCTTTCTCTCTCCCTATGTGTTTTGTGACGTAATTCTCTTGTATTTGTTGCTTCAAGCGTCGAGTCCAGCTCCTGGCCTTAATGGCTTCAGGCCATCTTAGCTTCGTGGATCTCATCATAACAATTTTTAAGCTGTGTATGGAGTCTGTTTCCATTTCTACAATTAGGTCATTCCGTTTTATATGCTCCTCTGGCGATGTGTTCGGTATTTTGGTCACTCCTAGGTTTTACTCCTTGAGTGAAGTTTGCAGCCTCTTTGAATTCGTATTTAGATTTTGGCCTTCATTTCCCTTTATAACATTGCATTTTCTAGAGAGAAATTTCAGTAGCAAATTGTCCGACAATTCTTGCAGTGTGCTGCAGATCCAGTTGTAATTACTCATCGTCTTCATTTGCTAATTCTTTTAATGTCGATCACATATGCTAAAAGCAGTACTAGTGTCGGTACGGATCCGTGGAAAACCTTACTTGCTATACTTTTCTGTTGCCACTTCCTAGACGATCACTTTCTCATTCAGTGTTCTTTCCCAATGTACAGTAGTGACTTTTCTCATCCCTGACTGCTGCTCAAGTTTTCGGCCTCCTCTAGTATATATTTACATTTTTGTATGTGTGCCAATCATGAAACCAGCACAAATACTCCCATTTATTTAATGTAAATTACTTCTCCATTGTTTCGCAAACAGATATGAGATTAGATCTGAACCCGAACAACAGTGGGGTCTGCAAGTGAACGGAGCCTTCACCGGGATGATGGGACAGCTTCAACGTGAGGAGACAGACTTGTGCTCCACAGCTGGTCCCTCACCAGAACGTCTGAAGGTCATAGAGTTCCTCAGGATGTATCCCTCAGACCAGATGACTGTGACATCTCTGAAGCCTTCACTGTTACCAGAAAACTTGTCGTTCATAAGGCCATTTACAGGTATTCATTATTCTGAGAAAAAATGCATTTAATAAAATTTTCATAATGTCTTACCTGTGAATATTTTATAGTACATATTTGCATTTATAAAGCCTTTCATCGGAATAAAGAAAACAACCACGGTAATATCTTTATTCAACCTTTCCTTCTGTCAGGAATAAGGAATAAGATCTTTCTTTTAGAATAAATTTTCATAATTTCCATTATTTTATTATTATTTTTAAATATTCGCCGGTATTCTCCCGGCCCGGGCCTTTTCCAAGTGGTGGCCCGGCCTTGGCTCCCTCTTTAGGGAGTGACTGAGACCTAAGTCTCCCATGGGAGGAGGCACAAGTACCTCCTCATCTTTGGGACCAACTGTCCCCAGGCCTAGCCACAAGCTAGGCCTCTCTGGTCTGTCATCCCCGCCCCAAGGAGGCTAATGGGAATGACAGTCTTATGAGCTAAAGGCTCGGGCTCAGGCACCTACCCTACCCTAGAAGGGTTAGGCATGGTGTCGATAATTTCCAATATACAAGCACTCCTCTTTTGTAAACACTATCTTGTTTCTTCATGTCTCAATAAAATTATGTTCCAAACACTTAGAAACGATTGTTTTTATACATATAATGAAAGACAACTTTTATTTTCTATATTCCTGAAATAATTATATTTTTTGATAGTGATCATCAGTACAGTATGTAATTCAGATTATTTTTACAATTTTTCAAAAATCTTTGAAATAATCTTAAAGGATACTTACGTGCTTCTCTGCTTTTTACAGAACGCTAACTCTTCATGTTCTGGAAAATATTTTATATTACTTTATGGGAAATGTATTCCACATCATTATATATTTTCTATAGTAGGTGTTATTTAATTATTGTAAAAGATTATTATAAGAGGCTAAAGCTGCGTATACTCTTGTGAAGGAGAGTTGTGGTTGGCAGTGCTGGTGAGCGTGGTAGTGTGGGGCATGATCCTGTGGCTGCTGCAGAGAGCGTGGCGGTGGGTGACAGGTGGTAATGGAGTCAAGTTTAGCGCTGCATTCATGTACTGCTGGGCTGCCCTCGTGGAACAGTCACTTCCTGATCCGCCAGTTAGTGATTCAGGAAGAGTAAGTATATCGTATGAATTTGTGTAAAACGAAAAACTATTATGATTCGTTAAGACGTTGTGTAGTTTTAAAATTAGGTTAGATAAATACATGAGTGGGTGTGGGTGGGGGCGAGTTGGACCTGACTAGCTTGTGCTAGTAAGTCTGATGCCGTGCTCCTTCCTTAGGTGAATGTGACCTGACCTAAGTTGGGTCATTGGCTTAAGCCGATAGGAGACATGGACCTACCACGCATGGGCCAGTAGGCCTGCGGCTGTTGTTTCTTCTGTTATTCTAATGAGAATTTTGGCCAGCCACGAGGCTCTTATCATTCTACTTAGGGTTTTGGGTGTCCAGCTTAGTGAAAATGCTCAATTTGACCAGAGGTGCTGCCATTGTTAATTCCATGACTAACACACCAAATTTCCACGAGCATTTGGTTTATTGATTAGATATTGGTGATTTTTTTTTCATATAAATTTTAACTGCTTTGTAACTTCTGTAAACATGGCAACATTTTTCTTAGTTTTTGATAATAGAAAACGGAAGAAACTACATAAAAAATCAATATTATTGTTAAACATTCCAGTCGTTAGATATGCAATATTGATGGTGTTTTTATATTTTACTCTTCCAATATCACGACAAACCTTGTATTTTACCTATTGTTAATTTTGTGATACATGTGAGAATTGATTGAGAATTCGTGAGAATTTATTGATCTGTGAAAGCAACTGTAAGTCTTCACAAGCAATGGCTTTAAGACACATGCATGATGAATCTAACTGGAAACCGACTGCCACTTTATCATGCACCATCAGCAGTTGACTACAGACTTACTTAACATAACAATTAATTAACGACATACTGTAATGAATCACATTAATATCACTATTATCTACCACTTTATAACCACCTATCGCCAGTTTGGTCATGTAATCAATTATTATATTCAATAACAAGCGGTGCAGATAGTCTAAGTTGCAAACTTCACAAAACCGAAAATATCCTCTAATGAAGGTATAAGGAGAGGAAGAGTTGGTGTGTGGTATGCTACGAGTATGTTAAATTTTATTCAGCATGTGTCACACTCCCATATAGGCTGCCTCCCGACCAGCGAACCTGGTGCTAAGGATTTAACGATAAGTAGAGGCCCCGTAGTTATATCAGAACCTCTGTTCTTCGGACAAGCCCGCCAAAGCTGTGAAGTATTGTAGTTCACTTGTGACACATGAATTGGCAAACTTGTCTGGGGCTGCTGGTTGTACACGGTGCATTCTCTGGCTCTTACATTACTGTCCATTTTGTACAATGGTGTACATTCTATAAATAGCGGCTTCTCTATTTGGTGAAGGAAATAAGTCATACTGCTGTTGAGTTTTGGTTTCTCCACTTTGTTCCCACTACAACCAGGTACGCAGGTCATATTACATCTGTGTTCGTAATAGAGAGCGTTTTAGATTCGATCCTATAAGGAGAACAATGGTTACATTCGTGGATCAAGCACTTCTTCACTACGCGAGGCACCCCTTCCTTGAAGGGGTTAGTCACTCTAATGGTGTTTTATAGCCTTTAAGGTGCTAAAATTAGCTGACATTGGTGGTGATGAGCTGGTGGCCACTGACGCGCTGAGGCCACAGGTTAATTTCCCCTGTGGGTACTAATACTGAGTGGCTGGTTTTCTGTTTGTCAAGCACTCTAGGGTAACCTTTATTTGAATGCCCATCTGTATAATAATAACTACAGATTAGATCTGTTTGGTCATTACTACTGTGTTAACTTTCATGTGTGACAAGTTATTGATATGTAGTTGCCTGGAACTGTTTCTGGTCGTCACAAAAGTGTACATTTCCTTTTATATTCAGATGTTGGTGATTTCATGGCTGGTGTTCTGTCTGGTCATCACTACAGGATACAGCTCATCACTGATCGCTCACATGACCATTCAAGGAAAGACAAAGCCTATTGAGACTTTTGAGGACCTGGCAAAGCTGATTAACTGGAAATGGGGCACTGAGCCCTGGCTCCTTAAAGGAATAACTTTGGAATATTTCTCCAAGCATTCTGACCCTATTATACAGCACATTTATAAGAATATGGAGGTAAATCCATTTAGTTTAAATTCGTTTTGTTCATATCGTGATGTTATATAGTCGTAATTATACGAAAAAAGCATCATGGGTATATGATTTCAAATATGTCATGCCTCTATTTACTCAAACCTCATGTATCAACAGAATTGTCGTGACTCAGGAAATCATTATAACACTACTGCAAAATACAGAATGGGTGGGAATCGAACCCATGGCAAGTAAATCCTTTAACTGGCAGGCCAGTGAGTTGTCCAGTGAACCATACCGTTCTAACAAGACTCATCCATATTAACCTCCCTATGGTGTAAAGAAATATATAAAGTTGGATGAATCTTATTAGTCCAATATGGTCCAGTTAACTCACTGGCCTGCAAGTTTTAGGACTCCCTTCCCTTGTTCGACATCATCTGTTTTGTGAACTGCAGAACTGGTTGTATGATATATTGGAAATACAACCCAGTTATGCCTTTCTAGTGGGGAGCCTCGTCGATAATGAACAGTTCTTAAGACTGACAAATGACATTAATTTTGAACTCCACTGCATGTACAAATGCAATAAAATGTATTTCCTGGTCTTTCAGAGAGTATCCATGAGAGAGGCGCTGAAGAAGATATTGCAGGGCCACTATAGTTTAGTTACAGGAGAGAATAACCTCTTCATTACTATCGCCTCCTACTACACTGACTCCCACGGCAACACACCATTCTTTATCAGCAAGAAAGGTGTCACTACAATGGCTGCTTATGGATGGGGTTTTAGGTAAAATTCACAGCTAATGTAATGGTCTAACAGACTTGTATACGTCTATGATGTAGATCTAGCTGACTTATGCATATCAATTATTTTGTTTCAATAGACTCGTTCATGTCATTTATGCTGGTGTACGAGATTTAGTTTTCACTGTAATAATAATATTGTATTGTCCTGAGACTCGTACTGGATTTAAGACTCCAGGAAACTTCTGGCATTAACAATGATCTCCGAAGCTATCTCGTGTATATCTACGGCAGATGCCAAAAGTACCTTTTGCTTGTCGGAGTTGATCTTATGTTCCAGCCTCGCAATGCAGCTTACCCAGTGAGACTAACAATGGTTGTTATTAAAAATACTGCAGTATTCATCACTGGGAATCGAAATTTGTACATGTTCTCATTTCCGGTCTGTGGATATAAAAGGATGAAAACTGTGTACATTTATGGCGCTAACTCACTTGTTGCACATCAGCTGCTGAGTATGCAAGGAGCATTCCATGTCTGGTGTTTCTTAAATCTGTAATTTACATTTTTGTTTTTACAGTAATTCTTCATGAGAACCATTATTCGATAAATTGTCTGTGGCACGATTATTCTTTGGTCTAACAATTTGCTATGTGATGCTGACACAATTCATTCTCTTAAGCAGCTTATATTAAAACTGGTGAGTATGAAGATAGTGTCAATGGTTTGTAAACGAATTGTATATTCTCAACTAACAAATTAACGACAACAATGAGCTCTTATTATTTGCAAAATACAGTTGACCCTCGAATTTAGTAGTGCCTTTTCTGTATGCAAAACTATTTTTATCTATAAAATGTATTGTTTGTTAATATTTTGGGGCGTCTTGAATGGTTTAATTGGATTTACGTTACTTCCTATGGGAAATATTAACAAAATATACATTTTATCGATAATAAAAATAGTTTTGCAAACAGAAAAGGCACTACTAAATTCGAGGGTCCACTGTATACTTATTTTATTCTTCTGCTGTCAATCCTGTATCCAAGTTTCACTTATGTCTTTTCATGCGTTTCTTAACATATATATTTTTATCATATAGGAAAGGCGTACCGTTTTACTCACGTTTTCAACATCTTTTGTCGAGACTGGAAGATGCTGGAATTATAAAATACTGGACTGAGGACGTGAAAGCCAGACGTGTGAAGGAGAACAAGGCAGCTGCTGCCCCCAGTCCTCAAGTTATTCTGGAGAACACTCGAACGGTAAACATTTCCAGATACTCTTGATTATTCTCCTATACTGTACAGCGTTTTTAAAATTATGATATTCATAAGAATATAATTCAAACACATTTGTGATCAAGGAAATTTTCTGCAGAGTGACAAAGAAGTAGTGCTTGGGATGCAACACCTGCAGGGCGCCTTCTACCTCTTGTTCCTGGGCTCCTCCTTTGCTTTCCTGATCCTTCTGTGGGAGAACCTCGCCCACGCCTTCTTCTCACTCTAGTATCTCTCACAGCATTGCCAGACCTCGGGGTCAAGAATGATGCGATGGGCCCCAGCGTCCTTTTGAAGCTCTGGAAGGGTGTCACGCCCTCAATATTTTTACTGTTAGAATATATTTACTGAGAGATTCACATCTTTCAGAGTATGTCTGATCTCCAACTAATGTATTTCAGTATACTTGATGATAGTATCTATGTCAGGCTTAATGACCCTTGTGTATGCGATAAGACATAACCATTACAAATTAACTAATATATATTACACTTTTCTTTATTTACATTTCTTTTCTAGGCTATCAAAAACATGACAGCTCTAAGCGAATCAATTTAGGTATCGACATAGAGCTTATATAGACCTGCAATACAAGGCGTATTTTAGCAGTTAAACTTCAAAACGAAAAGTGGGACGAAATTGTGCTGATTTATCGTTAAATACTTCACGAAGGGTAGTGAGTCACTCATGAAAACGCTTAAGGAAGAAATGCTCATAAGAATCTTATGTTTTCTGGAATCTAAAAATGAATATTATTAATTCACACACACACACACACACACACACACACACACACACTACACATTCATACACACAAACACAAAAATCAATTACACAATTATTTTAGACGCACGAAACAAAAGGAAAGGTTTACAGTGACGTGTGAGTGGGCAAGCAGGAAGTGCGCGGAACTTCTCCCCTATAAAAGAGCCTTGCTGGCTCTTCCGGAGCCATTCACTACCGTGGCACCTGCCAAAAGTAACCACACACTTGGAAGCTACTACATAAGGTAACCATACACTTTGAAGCCACTACATAAGGTAACCGTACACCTGGATCCCAGTGCATCATTTAATCGTGTAAATGCATTACAGTGTACGTATTGCTGGATAAATCTCATGTGACAATATATGAGAGCGATCTTTCAGACAAATGTGGGCGAATTGAGGAAGATATACTGAGTGCAGCTAGTGACAATATTTAGTACTGTATATTTGCATATAATTTTATATAGTATTTTGAGTTTGGCCTTCAAAATTGGAGCTCTTGCATATTTATAATTCGAGGTTTTTCTTTCTTGTGTATACTTCTCTCGAAATTATTAATTATACCTGCGAAACAACATGCTCAAAATTATCAGGTTCAGTCATCGAGAAAAAAACAGATGTTACCAATTTCACGATTAGTGATAAATGAAACCTCGTGTACAAAGTCCACTGGGACGTCTGCGTTGACCATAGTAGAAAGAGGGCGTCTCACAATACCCTTGAACATCGGTGACCACTGAGCATCGGTGACCCCTGAACATCAGTGATCCCTGAACATCAGTGATCCCTGAACATCAGTGATCCCTGAACATCATTGATCCCTGAACATCAGTAACTCTTAAATATTAGTGACGAATCTCACCTGTTTAATTCTCCGGGATATTTGTCCTGAGCTCTCAGGCAGTTGGTCAGGGCGCATACATTAGTTCCTTGGCTTGTAAAAAACCTTTATGGTTATGGTGACTGAGCATCTGGCTCTGTTTTCTATTGAAAGTTTCTTTTATCTTCAATTCCAGCCCAAACTGGGAAATATTTTTTTTCTGTCTTCCCGAGAAACAGAGCTCAATAAATAACAATAACACAGTGAGGAGGCGCATTGGTTCGAAGAAACTGTTTGTGTGTGTGTGTATATATATATGTCGTGCCGAATAGGCAGAACTTGCTATCTTGGCTTAAATAGCAACGCTCATCTTGCCATATAGGACAAGTGAAAATTTGTTTATGCAATAATTTCGCCAAAATCATTCTGAACCTAATGAAAAAATTATATTTCACTGTGTTTGTTTAGTATTAAATTACTGTAAACAAATCTAAAATATATTTAGTTGGGTTAGGCTAAAATAAATTATTCTTGTTGTAATAAGGTTAGGTAAGTTTTCTAAGATTCTTTTGGAGCAAAATTAAAATTTTTTACATTAACATTAATGAAAAAAATATATCTTTAAACGTATAAGAGAAAATTTTAGAAAGGATTTAATTTTAAATGAGTTCTTGCTAATTGACCAGTTTTACATATTCGGCACGATACATATATATATATATATATATATATATATATATATATATATATATATATATATATATATATATATATATATATATATATATATATATATATATATGTATATGATGGAACTTTTAAAGTTTGCGTAATAAGTTTATATATTAAAAAAAATAACGTGTATCAATATTATTGTTGCTTTAAAGGGCCGCTTATTTGAGCATGCTGACCTGTGTTACTTGTGTTTACTGTTTAACAGAGTCAGCCTAATGGATAGGCGAATAAACACGCCAGCCGTGTTAGCTGAGCGAGCGAGGATCGTGAGGCTGTGGCTGGGAGGTATGCCAGCTCGGGAGATATCCCTAGAGAGTGGAACCAGCCTCTCCACAGTGTACAGGTGGATCCGTCGCTGGCGAGAGTACGGAACGCTGGAGACTCGACCCTACCGAATAATGCCACGATATGCTCCTTGGAAAGCCAGTTCTGGAGCTCTCACCTGCACTTTACCGTCCGCTGTTACCTGGGATGATTGTCTCTCGCTTCCTTGGACTCTACTGCATATTTATGGAAGCCGATAACTACTCGATTATAATTTATTCCTCAAAATATTTGCATTTAGTTACCAAGACGCAGCGATATAATGAAATGCTTTTAAACTAATGTATATGTAATGTCACAACTCATTTATATTAAGGCTACAAACTGATTCCGGTACATAACTGGTTTAGCAGAAAACCAATTGTCTTCTTTATCCTTAAAAGTCTGAACATGATCTATATACTTTCCTTATGTCACTAAGAACCTACATATATAATATAATATAATTGTAAATTTATCAACCATTATGTAATATGCCTCTTCGTCCGTAAATTAAAAATGTTTAAACGATGATTGCAAAAACAGAAAAATCTTTCTAGAAAATGTAAATTAAAAAACAATAAATATTATATTACGAATGTATTATTCGTATCCTTATATGCAAATAGCAACTGCTCTGGCCGAGACTCGAGCCCTCAAGGTTTAACACGCCACCCTTGTAGGCTGTCAAAATTCAAGACGCTCTAAACCACTGAACCATCAATGTCACATACAACAGGAGTCTATTAGCACTAGACGCCACTCCTGTGTATATATATATATATATATATATATATATATATATATATATATATATATATATATATATATATATATATATATATATATATGTATATATATTTTCATATAGTCGGACTTGAGTCCTGGAAATGGGAAGTACAATGCCTGCACTTTAAAGGAGGGGTTTGGGATATTGGCAGTTTGGAGGGATATGTTGTGTATCTTTATACGTATATGCTTCTAAACTTGTATTCTGAGCACCTCTGCAAAAGCAGTGATAATGTGTGAGTGTGGTGAAAGTGTTGAATGATGATGAAAGTATTTTCTTTTTGGGGATTTTCTTTCTTTTTTGGGTCACCCTTCCTCGGTGAGAGACGGCCGACTTGTTGAAAAAAAATATATGTATATATATACGTATATATATATATATATATATATATATATATATATATATATATATATATATATATATATATATATATATATATATATATATATATATATATATAATGTCGTGCCGAATAGGTAAAATTGGTTAATTAGAAAGAACTCATTTATAATTAAGTCTTTTCTAAAATTTCCTTTTATTCGTTTAAAGATATATTTTTTTCATTTGTTAATGAAAAAATTAATAACTTTGTACCAAAAGAACCTTAGAAAACTTACCTAACCTTATTGTAACAAGCGCAATTTAATTTATCCTAATCCAACTAAATATATTTTAGATAAGTTTACAATTATTTAATAATAAATTATGAAATATATTTTTTTTCTTTAGGTTCAGAATGATTTTTGCGAAATTATTGTATACACAAATTTTCGTTTGCCTTATTCGGCAAGAAGAGCGTTGCTATTTAAGCCAAAAATCACAATTACATATTCGGCACTATATATATATATATATATATATATATATATATATATATATATATATATATATATATATATATATATATATATATATATATATATATATATTTATATATATATATATATATATATATATATATATATATATATATATATATATATATATATCATATTCTTTCTTGTCTCAGGAAAACATGAACACACTGATTTACCAATTAGTGTTAATGGTTATCGCGTCAGCGTTCACTACGGTCGTAGCTAATCAGGAAGTAGGTGGAACCGTACTGCAGGTGGACGTTGATGTGGGCGTCATATTGGGTCAAGTGCTGAAGCACCCTTTCACCAGCTGTCACCTGGTGCTCATCACCACAACACCCCACTCACTCATTACCCTCAGTATCCTCAGGTATCTTCATCATTTTCAGCAGGTATTCTAACGAAAGTATCCTGGTAGTAGAAGTAGGGTGAGAGGTTACCATTTAAATCAATTCACTATACCTTTAAAAATAATGTATTTTTACTTACATATAGATGGCTGCGTGAAGGCTTGAAGCCTTTTGTAATGGTGGAGACAGGCTTAATGTTTTCCAAGGACCAGCTGGCTCAGCACTACCTCCTCCAGGGGCTGTGGGGTGACACTAGAACTACCTGCCTGGGACTCATCCTCGACCTCACTAAAACCAACAGTAGTGCCTCTGCCCTCCGGTAATGTTTACAGATCATCATGGAGAAAAATTACTACATTTTTCCAAATATATTGATTAAATTTAATGGACGAACTTACAAGCAAATAAACCCTCTGGAATGCTTGCAGTTGTGCCCCAGTCTGGTATAATACCAGAGGAGTGGTTGGTATTATACCAGACCTTGATTTACCTCCCAGCAATAGCGTAAGCATGATGAGGCCTTAGTTATTCCTCGTGAACTAATCAAGCTGACTTAAAACTTTTACAGGAACATAATTCATTCGCGCATATGTTATTTCGAGTAAAATAAGTGGTTTACATAATAGCCAAGCCGGATAATAATTCTCAAAACCGTCCGCCATATCTTGCCTACGTGTCGGTTATACTTCCATAAGACAGTTTTAGAAGGCATTTCCTATTGTCCTTTCCTTCTTTTTTATTTATAAGCAAAATAAAAATATACCTGTTTAACATATACGTCAGTGAAGTGAGTTGAAAGACATTTAAAATAAGTAATATGTATGAAAAAATGTATCATAATGTGAAAATAATATTATCATGAAGTTCCTAACTATAGTTAGCCAGATATGAATGTGCAAACTATTAGCCTAGGAGGCCTATTTTTATAGAAGTAAGAAGAATGTTAGACATATATCAAGTCCATTTTAGAGTACGCAGCGCCAGTATAAAGCCAATATGTCTCTTTGTTTGGACGCTAAAGACACACATGAGCCACAGGTATGTCAGGAAGTATTTCTTCAAACTCAAAAGTGGTCGGGAAGTGGAATTACCTCGATGAAGAAGTAATGGAGGCAGACGCCATACATAGTTTTGAGAGGTACAATAGGGCCCACGAGGCTAGGAGTGGATTCGACAAGCCGCCACATGTAGATGTGAACATACTCGATGAGATGCTGTTCATTTTGATAATTGTCTTTGTTTTGCACTGAGACAAAAACGAGACGGTTTATTGAAATAGTTTATACGCAAATTTTATATAAAATAATTCCTAACAGGCTGGCAGAGGCAGCAGGACTGTGGAAGTTATCACATACTCGTGTTGTGGTTGTTGGAGGGAGAGCAGGAGTGCAGGATGCGCTCCTTCATCACAGTCTCCGTAATACTGTCCACGCTGTCTACCTGGCTCTCCATCACTCATTACTACACAGCCACTTTCACCCTGGGAACTTCCACAGGCATGATGGTCTGTACACTTATATCTCCATTTTTTTCATTCTACTTCAGGTTCTGATTACGTTAGATTCCACATATAAATGGATCGAGTTCGAATCCTGCTGACCGCGATCGTTTTCTGTATATATATATATATATATATATATATATATATATATATATATATATATATATATATATATATATATATATATATATATATATATATATATATAAGTAGTCAAAAAAGCGGCTGGGGGGTGTATCCGGTTTTTAGGCATGCGGCTGGGCGGTGTATCCGGTTTTAGGGGGTGCGGCTGGGCGGTGTATCCGGTTTAGGGGGTGCGGCTGGGCGGTGTATCCGGTCTAGGACCAGCGGCTGGAGGGTCACCTTTTCACACCTAGGTGTTACTTCCGGTTTGACCATGACCTCGCCCTCGAGACTACCTCACCCTTGACCCCCCAACCAATACCCCCGCCACGACCCCCCCCCCCCGCGACCCCCCCCGTCGCGCCGCGCGCCCGCCCGCGCGCCTGCCCGCGCCCTTCGCGACCCCCGCCCGCGCGCCCGCCCGCGCCCTTCGCGAGCCCCGCCCGCGCCTTCTGCTGCGCCTTCTGCAGCGTCGTCCGGATCGCCCCCGCGCCTCGAATTTTTTTTTCTTATGATCTCCTTGGATCAAGGTTTTTGGATTCCCCCCTACGGGGTTTCGAATTTTTTTTGAATTTCATTTTCTTGTGCTCTCCATCTCCTCAGATCAAGTTTTTAAGGTTCCCCCTCTCACTTTCACCCCCATCCCAAAATTTCTCGATATTACCAAGTTTTTGGATTCCCCCCTATGGGGGTTTCGAAAGTCTCCATCTCCTCAGATCAAATTTTTAAGGTTCCCCCTCCCACTTTCACCCCCCAATCCCAAAAATTTCTCGATAATACAAGTTTTGGATTCCCCCCCTATGGGGGTTTCGAAATTCTTATGATCTCCTCGGATCCCCCCTCCCACTTTCACCCACACCCCAAAATTTCTCGAAATCAAAAGTCTCCATCTCCTCAGATCAAGTTTTTTGGATACCCCTCCTTTCACCCCCCATCCCCAAACAATTTCTCAATATTACCAAGTTTTTGGATCCCCCCCCCTATGGGGGTTTCGAAATTCTTATGATCTCCTCGGATCAAATTTTTGAGGTTCCCCCTCCCCCCACTTTCACCCACCCCCCACCTCAAATTTTTCTCGATAATACAAGTTTTGGATTCCCCCCCTATGGGGGTTTCGAAATTCTTATGATCTCCTCGGATCCCCCTCCCACTTTCACCCCCACCCCAAAATTTCTCGAAATCAAAGTCTCCATCTCCTTGGATCAAATTTTTGGATTACCCCTCTCACTTTCACTCCCACCCCAAAATTTCTCGATAATACCAAGACTCCATCTCCTTGGATCAAGGTTTTTGGATTCCCCCCTCTGGGGGTAAGCATTCAAAATAGACTCCTCCTATGGGGGCATGCTTACTACAGGTCTAAACAAGTCAAATGACCTAAGAAGGGTGTTTACTCGGCGGTCAGTGACGTCACCCCACCTGTGTTTACTCGACGGTCAGTGACGTCACGCGATGACCCCCCACACGCACAGGCTGAATCTTGTCTACCCTTTTAGTTAATAATGGGACATCAGAAAGGCGCATTTTTTCGTTAATACCCACAATTTCTTTACAACACAAGTCTAGACATTTTTAACTATTTCATCTCAGGTCACTCCCCACGAAGTAACCTCCCCCCCCACCCTCCCAAACCCTCACACTCCAACCAACACCTCACAATTTTCACTCATAACTCCAATTTTTCTCGTTTTAACCCTTTTTGTTCATTAAAGTTAATAAGGGGACACAGTACATCAGAAAGTCACCACATCGCTTACATCCACTTTCGTTAAATTCACTACTCACAATTTTACATATTACGAAGTTAAAATACGCACTTTTACTTTGAACATCTTCAAAAACACTCTCATAAATCATTTGAATACTCACAAAAATACCTTTATACATTTCCAAACAACACTGAAATACTCCAAAAACATCATTCGAACACCCCCAAATCACCTCTGAATACTCCCAGAACACCTTCATAAGTACTCTCATAATCATTTGTACACCTTCAAAAAACACCTTTGAATACTCACATAAACACCCTTGAACACCTTCAAAACACCCTTCAACACACTCAAAACACCTTTGAACACCTTTGAACATTTCCAAAACACTATTTGAGTACTCCCAAATAAGATTTGACATCTCTAATTTATCTGCACTTACACATTTCATTAAATTACAACTCATCCCCTCAGTCTCCAGACTAGGCATTTTCTCGTTTTTACCCTTTTAGTTCATTAAAGTTATTAAGGGGACACAATACATCAGAAAAAAGTCACAAAAACTAACTCAAACACTTTACTTTGAACACCCCCAAAGTACTCTCATAATCATTTGAATACTCACATAAACACCCTTGAACACCTTCAAAACACCTTTGAATATCGTTTTAAACTAATTTCATCACAACCCACTTATATCATCTTTTTTCGGTAACTCTAATTCGACTACACTACCCTCATCAATTACCAACAAATTTTACTCGTTTTAACTAATGTCATCACTGTAACCAAGATTTTCACAAAAAAAAAACTCTATGACACCTAACACACACGCACACACACACCCCACAACACCCACAATTTTTCTCGTTTTAACCCTTTTAGTTCATTAAAGTTAATAAGGGGACACAGTACATCAGAAAGTCACAACAACAACATCCACAACCCACAATTTTTTCTCGTTTTAGCTAATTTCATCAGAAAAAGTCCCAACAACAACCCACTTATAACATCTTTTTTCGGTATCTCTAGTTCGACAACAACACCCACATCCCACAACACCCACGAACATTTCCAAAACACTATTTGAGTACTCCCAATTACACCACTGATTACTACTAAAACACCACTGAATTCAATCAAAACACCCTTCAACACCTTCAAACACCCTTGAACACCTTCAAAACACTCTTGAACACCTTCAAAATCACCTTTGAACATTTCCAATCAACACTGAAACACTTCCAAAAAACACAATTTGAGTACTCCCAATTACACCACTAAATACTACTAAAACACCGCTGAATTCAATCAAAACACCCTTCAACACCTTCAAAACACCTTTGAACACCTTCAAAACACCTTTGACACCTTCAAAAACACCTTTGAACATTTCCAATCAACACTGAAACACTTCCAAAAAAAACACAATTTGAGTACTCCCAATTACACCACTGAATACTACTAAAACACCGCTGAATTCAATCAAAACACCCTTCAACACCTTCAAAACACCTTTGAACACCTTTGAACACCTTCAAAAAAACAACATTTGAACACACTCAAAACACCTTTGAACACCTTTGAACATTTTCCAAACAACACTGAAACACTTCCAAAAACACCATTTGAGTACTCCCAAATACACCACTGAATACTAAAACAACACTGAATACACTCAAAACACCACCAAAATCACCATAAACTAAGATCAACACCCACATCCCACAACACCCACAACCCACAACACCCACAATTTTTTCTCGTTTTATCTAATTTCATCAGAAAGTCACAACACCCACACCCCCCATTTTTTTCTCGTTTTAACCCTTTTAGTTCATTAAAGTTAATAAGGGGACACACTACATCAGAAAAAGTCCCAACAACAACCCACTTATAACATTTTTTTTTCGGTATCTCTAGTTCGACAACAACACCCACAACACCCACATCCCACAACACCCATGAACATTTCCAAAACACTATTTGAGTACTCCCAATTACACCACTGATTACTACTAAAACACCGCTGAATTCAATCAAAACACCCTTCAACACCTTCAAACACCCTTGAACACCTTCAAAACACTCTTGAACACTTTTCAAAAACACCTTTGAACATTTCCAATCAACACTGAAACACTTCCAAAAACACCATTTGAGTACTCCCAATTACACCACTGATTACTACTAAAACACCGCTGAATTCAATCAAAACACCCTTCAACACCTTCAAACACCCTTGAACACACTCAAAACACCCTTCAACACCTTCAAAACACCTTTGAACACCTTCAAAACACCTTTGAACACATTCAAAACACTCTCATAATCATTTGAACACACTCAAAACACCTTTGAATAACCTCAAAACACCTTCGAACACCTTCAAAACACCCTTGAACACCCTTGATCACCTTCAAAAAAACAACATTTGAACACACTCAAAACACCTTTGAACACCTTTGAACATTTCCAAACAACACTGAAACACTTCCAAAAACACCATTTGAGTACTCCCAAATACACCACTGAATACTAAAACACCACTGAATACACTCAAAACACCACCAAAATCACCATAAACTAAGATCAACACCCACATCCCACAACACCCACAACCCACAACACCCACAATTTTTTCTCGTTTTATCTAATTTCATCAGAAAGTCACAACACCCACACCCCCCCATTTTTTTCTCGTTTTAACCCTTTTAGTTCATTAAAGTTAATAAGGGGCCACACTACATCAGAAAAAGTCACAAAAACAACCCACTTATAACGTCTTTTCGGTATCTCTAGTTCGACAACAACACCCACATCCCACATCACCCACATCCCACATCCCCCACACACACACACAGACACACACACACACATCCCTAACCTAGCCTAACCTAACCTAACTTATCCTAACATAACCTAACCTAACCTAACCTAACCTAACCTAACCTAACTTATCCTAACCTAGCCTAACCTAACCTTACCTAAATTATCCTAACCTAACCTAACCTAGCCTAACCTAACCTAACTTAACCTAACCTAACCTAACCTAACCGAACCTACCCTAACCTAACCTTACCTAACATAACCTAGCCTAACCTAACCTAACCTAACCTAACTTAACCTAACCCAACCTAACCTAACCTAACCTAGCCTAACCTAACTTAACCTAACCTAACCTAACCTACCCTAACCTAACCTAACCTAACCTATCTTAACCTTACCTAACCTAACCTAGCCGAACCTATCCTAACCTAACCTAAAATATATTGGAACACTTCCAAAATACATTAGAGTACTCCAGAATTACTTTGAACGACTCCATTTTTGGATATTTCCAAATTAGTTTTGAAAACTTTATCGTAAAATCGAACATTATTTTCTTGTTGGTAAAACACACTCAATGGTAGAAATATTTACTCGATTTCCGAATAGAAGCACTGTCCTCGCTCTGAGAGACTCATTGTGGGTCACCCCAACACATGGTGTAATGCGCTTCAAACCCAAGGTAGAACATAACACCTTCGTCAACTCAGGACAGACAGGCGCCATGTAATGCGGGTAACATCCAAGGTAGAAAATCATCTCTTTCCAGACCAACTGTCTATCCTAACCTAACCTAACCTAACCTAATTCCTAACCTAACCTAACCTCACCTAACCGAACCTAACCTAACTCCATCAATCACCTCTATCCTAACCTAACCTAACCTAACCTAACCCAACCCAACCTAACTCCATCAAACACCTCTATCCTAACCTAACCTAACCTATCCTAACCTAACCTAACTCCATCAAACACCTCGAATACTACCTAACTTAACCTAACCTAACCTTACCTAACCTACCGAACCTAACCTAACCTAACCTAACCTATCCTAACCTGTCCCAACCTAACCTAACCTAACCTATCCTAACCTAACCTAACCTAACCTAACCTAACTTATCCTAAGCTAACCTAACCTAACTTATCCTAACCTAACCTATCCTAACCTAACCTAAACACTGACTAACTTTGAACCAACTCTGAACACCACTGATCTTCTTCAAAAAATGCTCTGCACATCATTTGAACACCTTCAAAAAAAACACCATCAAACACCTCCGAATACTCCCAAAAAAACACTACTGATTACTACCAAATCACCACTGAATACTGCCAATCACCGTCAAAATCACCAGAAACTAAGTTTAACATCACCATCTAACATCCTTTTTATAGAAATCCCCTCAAATCACTATAACCAAGAACTCCCTCCCCATTTGGCGCATAAAAAAAAAAGCATGAACACAAACCTAATACGCAAACACTTAGTACATGATCACCATCAACTGAAAACATATCTTATACACACACATAATATAAGACAATCACCAACTACAATCACCCATGTTCACTTACCTCAAAATCACTAATATCACAGAAAACAATCATTTTTATAAACATTTCACACACACACACACACACAAAAAAAAATCATATTTGACAATATCTAAGCGCACTCACCTCACTACCACCAACACACGATGTCTCACCTCACAGGACCGACGAGCTCACCTCCAGTGACGTCACACTCCCATTGTGTTACTTGGTGGTTGGTAACATCACACCTAACCCCCCTTGTTTCAACCTGTTGTACCCTACATTATCTAAGAACACTATATCCAAGACGATTACCAGATTTTATGATCCCCAACACCAAGATCACAGAAAACACACATTTTTATAATTATTCACACAAAAATCACGATCACCAATTCCATATCATGTTTACCGTCATCTATCAACACTAATCACCAAGATCACCAAAAAAAATCTAAGATCATGCATCTCAAAACTACTATGATCACTGAAAACACTTATTTTTTAAACATTCGCACAAAAATAAGACATACACAAAAATACCACAACACTTCCACCAACATCTATAACATAACATGAGCACTATAACATATCACTATCACAAAAAAAATAATACACAAACACCCACATATTATACATTTCAATTGGAAATTTAAGACATGAGACATACACACCAAATCTAAGACATTCACCTCCAACTAAGAACATAAAATCACCCCAAAAAAATTTTTCCCTTTTTCATTTATTCTCCTAAGGGTGTTTTAACCCGACGGTTTCCCTCACGACGTGAAACCAGAGGGAAACCCTGACCCTCCGCCCCCACTAAATCTGGCTCACCTTCTTTGGGGGATCCGTCGGGGGTTAAAACAGCTCTAGGAGATATACGGAATGAATAAGGAAGGAAGTTTTAGGGGTGATGTGTATGTCTTAGTTGGAGGTGAATGTCTTAGATTTGGTGTGTATGTCTCATGTCTTAAATTTCCAATTGAAATGTATAATATGTGGGTGTTTGTGTATTATTTTTTTTGTGATAGTGATATGTTATAGTGCTCATGTTATGTTATAGATGTTGGTGGAAGTGTTGTGGTATTTTTGTGTATGTCTTATTTTTGTGCGAATGTTTAAAAAATAAGTGTTTTCAGTGATCATAGTAGTTTTGAGATGCATGATCTTAGATTTTTTTTGGTGATCTTGGTGATTAGTGTTGATAGATGACGGTAAACATGATATGGAATTGGTGATCGTGATTTTTGTGTGAATAATTATAAAAATGTGTGTTTTCTGTGATCTTGGTGTTGGGGATCATAAAATCTGGTAATCGTCTTGGATATAGTGTTCTTAGATAATGTAGGGTACAACAGGTTGAAACAAGGGGGGTTAGGTGTGATGTTACCAACCACCAAGTAACACAATGGGAGTGTGACGTCACTGGAGGTGAGCTCGTCGGTCCTGTGAGGTGAGACATCGTGTGTTGGTGGTAATGAGGTGAGTGCGCTTAGATATTGTCAAATATGATTTTTTTGTGTGTGTGTGTGTGTGTGTGAAATGTTTATAAAAATGATTGTTTTCTGTGATATTAGTGATTTTGAGGTAAGTGAACATGGGTGATTGTAGTTGGTGATTGTCTTATATTATGTGTGTGTATAAGATATGTTTTCAGTTGATGGTGATCATGTACTAAGTGTTTGCGTATTAGGTTTGTGTTCATGCTTTTTTTTTTATGCGCCAAATGGGGAGGGAGTTCTTGGTTATAGTGATTTGAGGGGATTTCTATAAAAAGGATGTTAGATGGTGATGTTAAACTTAGTTTCTGGTGATTTTGACGGTGATTGGCAGTATTCAGTGGTGATTTGGTAGTAATCAGTAGTGTTTTTTTGGGAGTATTCGGAGGTGTTTGATGGTGTTTTTTTTGAAGGTGTTCAAATGATGTGCAGAGCATTTTTTGAAGAAGATCAGTGGTGTTCAGAGTTGGTTCAAAGTTAGTCAGTGTTTAGGTTAGGTTAGGATAGGTTAGGTTAGGATAAGTTAGGTTAGGTTAGCTTAGGATAAGTTAGGTTAGGTTAGGTTAGGTTAGGTTAGGATAGGTTAGGTTAGGTTAGGTTGGGACAGGTTAGGATAGGTTAGGTTAGGTTAGGTTAGGTTCGGTAGGTTAGGTAAGGTTAGGTTAGGTTAAGTTAGGTAGTATTCGAGGTGTTTGATGGAGTTAGGTTAGGTTAGGATAGGTTAGGTTAGGTTAGGATAGAGGTGTTTGATGGAGTTAGGTTGGGTTAGGTTAGGTTAGGTTAGGTTAGGATAGAGGTGATTGATGGAGTTAGGTTAGGTTCGGTTAGGTGAGGTTAGGTTAGGTTAGGAATTAGGTTAGGTTAGGTTAGGTTAGGATAGACAGTTGGTCTGGAAAGAGATGATTTTCTACCTTGGATGTTACCCGCATTACATGGCGCCTGTCTGTCCTGAGTTGACGCAGGTGTTATGTTCTACCTTGGGTGTGAAGCGCATTACACCATGTGTTGGGGTGACCCACAATGAGTCTCTCAGAGCGAGGACAGTGCTTCTATTCGGAAATCGAGTAAATATTTTTACCATTGAGTGTGTTTTACCAACAAGAAAATAATGTTCGATTTTACGATAAAGTTTTCAAAACTAATTTGGAAATATCCAAAAATGGAGTCGTTCAAAGTAATTCTGGAGTACTCTAATGTATTTTGGAAGTGTTCCAATATATTTTAGGTTAGGTTAGGATAGGTTCGGCTAGGTTAGGTTAGGTAAGGTTAAGATAGGTTAGGTTAGGTTAGGTTAGGGTAGGTTAGGTTAGGTTAGGTTAAGTTAGGTTAGGCTAGGTTAGGTTAGGTTAGGTTGGGTTAGGTTAAGTTAGGTTAGGTTAGGTTAGGCTAGGTTATGTTAGGTAAGGTTAGGTTAGGGTAGGTTCGGTTAGGTTAGGTTAGGTTAGGTTAAGTTAGGTTAGGTTAGGCTAGGTTAGGTTAGGTTAGGATAATTTAGGTAAGGTTAGGTTAGGCTAGGTTAGGATAAGTTAGGTTAGGTTAGGTTAGGTTAGGTTAGGTTAGGTTATGTTAGGATAAGTTAGGTTAGGTTAGGCTAGGTTAGGGATGTGTGTGTGTGTGTCTGTGTGTGCGTGTGGGGGATGTGGGATGTGGGTGATGTGGGATGTGGGTGTTGTTGTCGAACTAGAGATACCGAAAAGACGTTATAAGTGGGTTGTTTTTGTGACTTTTTCTGATGTAGTGTGGCCCCTTATTAACTTTAATGAACTAAAAGGGTTAAAACGAGAAAAAAATGGGGGGTGTGGGTGTTGTGACTTTCTGATGAAATTAGATAAAACGAGAAAAAATTGTGGGTGTTGTGGGTTGTGGGTGTTGTGGGATGTGGGTGTTGATCTTAGTTTATGGTGATTTTGGTGGTGTTTTGAGTGTATTCAGTGGTGTTTTAGTATTCAGTGGTGTATTTGGGACTACTCAAATGGTGTTTTTGGAAGTGTTTCAGTGTTGTTTGGAAATGTTCAAAGGTGTTCAAAGGTGTTTTGAGTGTGTTCAAATGTTGTTTTTTTGAAGGTGATCAAGGGTGTTCAAGGGTGTTTTGAAGGTGTTCGAAGGTGTTTTGAGGTTATTCAAAGGTGTTTTGAGTGTGTTCAAATGATTATGAGAGTGTTTTGAATGTGTTCAAAGGTGTTTTGAAGGTGTTCAAAGGTGTTTTGAAGGTGTTGAAGGGTGTTTTGAGTGTGTTCAAGGGTGTTTGAAGGTGTTGAAGGGTGTTTTGATTGAATTCAGCGGTGTTTTAGTAGTAATCAGTGGTGTAATTGGGAGTACTCAAATGGTGTTTTTGGAAGTGTTTCAGTGTTGATTGGAAATGTTCAAAGGTGTTTTTGAAAAGTGTTCAAGAGTGTTTTGAAGGTGTTCAAGGGTGTTTGAAGGTGTTGAAGGGTGTTTTGATTGAATTCAGCGGTGTTTTAGTAGTAATCAGTGGTGTAATTGGGAGTACTCAAATAGTGTTTTGGAAATGTTCATGGGTGTTGTGGGATGTGGGTGTTGTGGGTGTTGTTGTCGAACTAGAGATACCGAAAAAAAAATGTTATAAGTGGGTTGTTGTTGGGACTTTTTCTGATGTAGTGTGTCCCCTTATTAACTTTAATGAACTAAAAGGGTTAAAACGAGAAAAAAATGGGGGGTGTGGGTGTTGTGACTTTCTGATGAAATTAGATAAAACGAGAAAAAATTGTGGGTGTTGTGGGTTGTGGGTGTTGTGGGATGTGGGTGTTGATCTTAGTTTATGGTGATTTTGGTGGTGTTTTGAGTGTATTCAGTGTTGTTTTAGTATTCAGTGGTGTATTTGGGAGTACTCAAATGGTGTTTTTGGAAGTGTTTCAGTGTTGTTTGGAAAATGTTCAAAGGTGTTCAAAGGTGTTTTGAGTGTGTTCAAATGTTGTTTTTTTGAAGGTGTTCAAAGGTGTTCAAAGGTGTTTTGAAGGTGTTGAAGGGTGTTTTGATTGAATTCAGCGGTGTTTTAGTAGTATTCAGTGGTGTAATTGGGAGTACTCAAATTGTGTTTTTTTGGAAGTGTTTCAGTGTTGATTGGAAATGTTCAAAGGTGTTTTTGAAGGTGTCAAAGGTGTTTTGAAGGTGTTCAAAGGTGTTTTGAAGGTGTTGAAGGGTGTTTTGATTGAATTCAGCGGTGTTTTAGTAGTATTTAGTGGTGTAATTGGGAGTACTCAAATTGTGTTTTTTGGAAGTGTTTCAGTGTTGATTGGAAATGTTCAAAGGTGATTTTGAAGGTGTTCAAGAGTGTTTTGAAGGTGTTCAAGGGTGTTTGAAGGTGTTGAAGGGTGTTTTGATTGAATTCAGTGGTGTTTTAGTAGTAATCAGTGGTGTAATTGGGAGTACTCAAATAGTGTTTTGGAAATGTTCGTGGGTGTTGTGGGATGTGGGTGTTGTTGTCGAACTAGAGATACCGAAAAAAGATGTTATAAGTGGGTTGTTGTTGGGACTTTTTCTGATGAAATTAGCTAAAACGAGAAAAAATTGTGGGTTGTGGATGTTGTTGTTGTGACTTTCTGATGTACTGTGTCCCCTTATTAACTTTAATGAACTAAAAGGGTTAAAACGAGAAAAATTGTGGGTGTTGTGGGGTGTGTGTGTGCGTGTGTGTTAGGTGTCATAGAGTTTTTTTTTGTGAAAATCTTGGTTACAGTGATGACATTAGTTAAAACGAGTAAAATTTGTTGGTAATTGATGAGGGTAGTGTAGTCGAATTAGAGTTACCGAAAAAAGATGATATAAGTGGGTTGTGATGAAATTAGTTTAAAACGATATTCAAAGGTGTTTTGAAGGTGTTCAAGGGTGTTTATGTGAGTATTCAAATGATTATGAGAGTACTTTGGGGGTGTTCAAAGTAAAGTGTTTGAGTTAGTTTTTGTGACTTTTTTCTGATGTATTGTGTCCCCTTAATAACTTTAATGAACTAAAAGGGTAAAACGAGAAAATGCCTAGTCTGGAGACTGAGGGGATGAGTTGTAATTTAATGAAATGTGTAAGTGCAGATAAATTAGAGATGTCAAATCTTATTTGGGAGTACTCAAATAGTGTTTTGGAAATGTTCAAAGGTGTTCAAAGGTGTTTTGAGTGTGTTGAAGGGTGTTTTGAAGGTGTTCAAGGGTGTTTATGTGAGTATTCAAAGGTGTTTTTTGAAGGTGTACAAATGATTATGAGAGTACTTATGAAGGTGTTCTGGGAGTATTCAGAGGTGATTTTGGGGGTGTTCGAATGATGTTTTTGGAGTATTTCAGTGTTGTTTGGAAATGTATAAAGGTATTTTTGTGAGTATTCAAATGATTTATGAGAGTGTTTTTGAAGATGTTCAAAGTAAAAGTGCGTATTTTAACTTCGTAATATGTAAAATTGTGAGTAGTGAATTTAACGAAAGTGGATGTAAGCGATGTGGTGACTTTCTGATGTACTGTGTCCCCTTATTAACTTTAATGAACAAAAAGGGTTAAAACGAGAAAAATTGGAGTTATGAGTGAAAATTGTGAGGTGTTGGTTGGAGTGTGAGGGTTTGGAGGGTGGGGGGGAGGTTACTTCGTGGGGAGTGACCTGAGATGAAATAGTTAAAAATGTCTAGACTTGTGTTGTAAAGAAATTGTGGGTATTAACGAAAAAATGCGCCTTTCTGATGTCCCATTATTAACTAAAAGGGTAGACAAGATTCAGCCTGTGCGTGTGGGGGGTCATCGCGTGACGTCACTGACCGTCGAGTAAACACAGGTGGGGTGACGTCACTGACCGCCGAGTAAACACCCTTCTTAGGTCATTTGACTTGTTTAGACCTGTAGTAAGCATGCCCCCATAGGAGGAGTCTATTTTGAATGCTTACCCCCAGAGGGGGGAATCCAAAAACCTTGATCCAAGGAGATGGAGTCTTGGTATTATCGAGAAATTTTGGGGTGGGAGTGAAAGTGAGAGGGGTAATCCAAAAATTTGATCCAAGGAGATGGAGACTTTGATTTCGAGAAATTTTGGGGTGGGGGTGAAAGTGGGAGGGGGATCCGAGGAGATCATAAGAATTTCGAAACCCCCATAGGGGGGGAATCCAAAACTTGTATTATCGAGAAAAATTTGAGGTGGGGGGTGGGTGAAAGTGGGGGGAGGGGGAACCTCAAAAATTTGATCCGAGGAGATCATAAGAATTTCGAAACCCCCATAGGGGGGGGGGATCCAAAAACTTGGTAATATTGAGAAATTGTTTGGGGATGGGGGGTGAAAGGAGGGGTATCCAAAAAACTTGATCTGAGGAGATGGAGACTTTTGATTTCGAGAAATTTTGGGGTGTGGGTGAAAGTGGGAGGGGGGATCCGAGGAGATCATAAGAATTTCGAAACCCCCATAGGGGGGAATCCAAAACTTGTATTATCGAGAAATTTTTGGGATTGGGGGGTGAAAGTGGGAGGGGGAACCTTAAAAATTTGATCTGAGGAGATGGAGACTTTCGAAACCCCCATAGGGGGGAATCCAAAAACTTGGTAATATCGAGAAATTTTGGGATGGGGGTGAAAGTGAGAGGGGGAACCTTAAAAACTTGATCTGAGGAGATGGAGAGCACAAGAAAATGAAATTCAAAAAAAATTCGAAACCCCGTAGGGGGGAATCCAAAAACCTTGATCCAAGGAGATCATAAGAAAAAAAAATTCGAGGCGCGGGGGCGATCCGGACGACGCTGCAGAAGGCGCAGCAGAAGGCGCGGGCGGGGCTCGCGAAGGGCGCGGGCGGGCGCGCGGGCGGGGGTCGCGAAGGGCGCGGGCGGGCGCGCGGCGCGACGGCGGGGGTCGCGAAGGGGGGGTCGCGAAGGGGGGGGGGTCGTGGGCGGGGGTATTGGTTGGGGGGTCAAGGGTGAGGTAGTCTCGAGGGCGAGGTCATGGTCAAACCGGAAGTAACACCTAGGTGTGAAAAGGTGACCCTCCAGCCGCTGGTCCTAGACCGGATACACCGCCCAGCCGCACCCCCTAAACCGGATACACCGCCCAGCCGCACCCCCTAAAACCGGATACACCGCCCAGCCGCATGCCTAAAAACCGGATACACCGCCCAGCCGCTTTTTTGACTACTTATATATATTTATATATATTTATATATATATATATTTATATATATATATATATTTATATATATATATATATATATATATATATGCAGAAAACATGTCATCTTGACAGTAACAAAGTGTGGTAGAATGTGGGTGTACCGGCGGTGTCTGTACTGCAACAATGGAGAGGCTGACGTTCAACTTGTAATCTATCAGGGCCACACATCACTCTTCCCACAAATGGATATCTTTAATGCTAAAGGTTTGGATGTATTCTTTGTTGAAGTCATTTGGTTACTTGAAGGCCTCGTAAAATGAAATATATCTGAATTATCACTTGATATTATGCATTGCTACATAATTTCATGGATAGAAATTGAAAATACAGTTAGCTCTATGGATCCAGTAAATAAACAGCTATTATTTCTAAATGTTTACCGAATAAACGCCTCTATATCAAACATTTGAAATCTAGATCCTAACAGCGTACTGTTGACAAATATGAGGACACGTTATCAGAACACAGCTTCCACTGGCGTATTATTTCCTTACATTAAGATCTTAATCAAGACATACAAAGGATGCACTGTGCACACACGTATGTTCTTCAACCTAAAAGGATTATAATTATGTATATACGTGCATTTCGTATCTTATGTATGACATGAAAAACAAATCATTTCTATACACAATCCCAATATAAGCTTGTTCTGCAGGTGTTCCTTATCCTTACGTAATATAGAACGTTCATATATAATTTAATTTCACTTTCTATCGGTAAACTGTAATTATGGTAAAATTATATTCCTTCATATATATATATATTCACCGCTGGAGTTGCTTTTATATTAGGTTAAAATGGTCAATTATTTCCTCAACAGATGAGCTGAGTTCTTTGATGGGTCACAAAGTTCGTATTGTAGCAGTACCTTACTTCCCGTACATGGATTACGAGACGACCACTCAGGAGCCAGGGGGCATAATCATTCCCAGGGACTCTGTTGACACCAGGCTTATTTACACCTTTGCATCTGCAATTAATTTTACGTAAGGAAAATCTGTTAAATTTTGTTGTATTAGTAAAATTTTATAATGGAATTTGCTTTTATGTGTATTAATAGGAACAGATAAAAAAAATTGTGATGCACAGAAAATTCTTAGTAGTAGCAGTAGGATGTATTTGCCTCCTGGTCAGCAGACGGAGGATCGATCCTCACTCACGGCTTTGTGTGAATTCCAAATACCGATTTAACGCTTCACATAATAATAATAATAATAATAATAATAATAATAATAATAATAATAATAATATACCTGTTAAAAATAAATAAGTTTTAAGAAATAATGAAATAAAAACATTTGAACAAAGTTAATCATAATCAGAGACACATTCCATATAAATAAGTAAATGTAACGTGAGATGCCACATTGACACAACTCTTAAATATTTTAAATATTTTTGAAACACCTTACACTTCAAAGTATGGATATCACCTGCCTAAGTCAAGAGAGAAATAAGGGATGACGGTATACACGGTGTCTTGACGACTTTCTATTATTAAGTACTGCAGTTGTTTAAGAGTCATAGAATTTAACTGTTTAATCAATATTCAGTATGTATTAAACAAGAAATATGGTTTGGCAAGGAGTTCTATAAATTAAACTTACATCACACAGAATTTACAGACCGAAAGATGTGTTTTAGTGTATGCTGAGAGTTTATTTTGATTCCTATTTTGAGCATTAAAGTAATCTTGGCTGGAGGTGAACAGGTGAAATGCAGCTTTACCGACCCATGTGTATTATTATTATTATAATCAAAAAGAAGCGCTAAGCTTCAAACCCCCCTAACCAACCAACCAGAAATGTTTAAATCTAACTTCATTCTATAGGCAATAATTAATATATTCACTGAATTATCTATTAGTTTTTTCAATTTTCATTATTGAATAAAAAGCTTTGAAATTCGCGAGGAGCCTGAACGATCGTGGGGGCTGCAGGAGAACGGCGTCTTCACGGGGATGATGGGTCAGCTCCAGCGGGAAGAGACAGACTTCTGTACCATAGCTGGTCCCTCACCGGAGCGTCTGAAGGTCGTGGAGTACCTCAGGGGGTATCCTTCTGATCTGATGACACTGACGTCTCTTAAACCATCTCTCCTGCCACAACACCTGTCGTTAATAAGACCTTTTCAAGGTACTGAAGATATGATAAACTGTCATTTTGTTAACTCAGATATTTTAAGTAATTAAAATTAACGAGGTGTTAGGAAGAATAAATATGAAATTTTGAATTTCTCTAAAGATTATGAAGCTTCAGCTCATTTATCAGGAGAGCTGTGGCTGGCGATGCTAGTGAGTGTAATGGTGTGGAGCGTGATCCTGTGGCTGCTGCAAAAAACGTGGAAGAGGTCAGGCGATGGGCAGGAGGTCAGCCTCGCTACCACCCTCTTGTATGGCTTGGCATTACTCCTGGGAAAGCCACCAGCAACAACTCTCTTCTTCAATAATTCAGGAAGAGTAAGTTACACGTCAGAGTTCATACAGATGCCTTTCAACCAGAGCCTTGCTAAATATGTTATTCTAATCTTGGCTCATTCATTAATTGATATTGATTCCTCTCATGTTCTGATAATTTTGTGTATTTATTTTGTACATGATATATATAAGAAATGAGTGGTAAACTTATATATAACTGAAGAGGTACAGTACATTCCACTGTGACAGAAATTAAAACAGAGCAGAAATACCTGAAAGTAGAGACATGTTACTTGGTGCTCCTTTTAACTGTATCAGGAAGGACAAAAAAAAATCCATAACAAGTAACTTGAGGCTCTATATTTACTTTAAATGATAACGTGTAGAGAAGTTAAATTTTTCCTGTAACTACCGTTCATGGAAGCCCAATACCCCCTCATAACTATCTCTGCCTACAGCTGTTAGTCGGGTGGTGGCTAGTGTTCTGCCTGATCATCACTACGGGATATAGTTCATCACTGATCGCCCATATGACTGTACAAGGAAAGACCAGACCCATAGAGACCATGGAGGACCTGGTGAAGCAGCACAACTGGAAGTGGGCTACTGAACCATGGCTGCTTAAAGGGGTACCTTTTGATTATTTTTCCAAGCATACTGACCCTGTTGTGAAAAAAATATTTAAAAATATGGAGGTGAGTCCCGGGAAATATACATAAACAAATTAGCATTGCATTTCAATTCGAATTTAGAGCAATTTAAAATTAATATTCATGAATGTATGTACATGCATTGATATGAGAGAATTAAGTAAGTCACAAGACACAGTATCACATGAAATTATGTAGTGAGAAATAGTTAGCAATAAATACCAAGTATATTCTGTGTTTTTTCTCGGGTTGCAAACTCGGTATCCGCTGTCATTTAAACATGTTTAATGCCATAAGTGTAAATACACAATATGAACAAGATAGTAGCAGGACTATTTATCACTCTGTGTAGTGCTTTACCAAGCCATTATTTGACGAAGCTCAACCCTGAGTGAAACGAAACCCCAATAGCAAATTCTTCTGTGTACTGTCTTCATTCTTATACCTGCCGGCGTTACGCCATTACATACGTCTTTAATGCTAATAATTACCATACGTGAATACCTTTAAAATCCTTGTTTTCAGGTAGAAGTGGCAGACAGTGCGCTGCAGAAGGTCCTAGCAGGCAGCTACACCTTAATTGATTTTGAGAACTACGTGACTATCATCGTGGCTTCCCGATACACTGACACCCGTGGCAACACTCCTTTCTTCGTCAGCAAGAAAACATTCTCTATAATGGCTGCCTTCGGCTGGGGCTTCAGGTGAGTCGTCTTTAGAGAGGATGTATATATATATATATATATATATATATATATATATATATATATATATATATATATATATATATATATATATATATTAAATAATTTACTTAACACAAGTTGCTACATTCAATATTACATGGATTGGTTATACATCTCTTTAATATTTAATGTTATTTTTTAGGAAAGGCGCACCATTCTATCCTCGATTTCACCAGCTGGTATCCCGTCTTGAAGACGCTGGAATCGTAAGTTACTGGATTAAAGACGTGATAGAGAGACGAGTAAGGGAGAACAGGAAGACTGCAGCACTGAACTCGCAGTCTGCTCTAATAACTACACCATCGGTATATATATCATATCATTTGAGAACTACAACACCGGTTTAAATATCACATCATCTGAGAACTAAATCATTGGTATATACGTATATATCACATCATTTGAAAACTACATCACCGGTATATTTTTCACATTATTTCATAGTCTTCTTGAGTAGCAATGTAGGACATCGGGGACCTACATCAAGCAAACTTTGTTTTTTAAATGGGATGGAGAGAAACTTTACGAAGCTAACCAGTGGCGGAAAAAACAATTGCAGAGATGAAATTTATTGAGACGTATCGTCTGTGGAACAATCTTTTTCATTGACTGAAGAAACCCTGTTCCACAGCCGAAACGTCTGAATGAAGTTCCTCTCTGCAATTGTCTGTATCGCCATTTTTAATTTAATAATAGAAACAGAATTCTCTCGTCAATTTTATATTAATTTTAAGTAACTTTAACACGTTAAACAAAATACCTAAGTGCCTTTTTGAAAAAAAAAAATATGCCATTCTTTTCTCTTCTAAGAGTATTTTGTTTCAAAAATATATTCTTAAATCCCCATTATAAAATATTACCTCGTCATTGCTTTATTCAATCTTCAGCAGTATTTCTATCAAAGATAAATTTAATTGTCTTATTTACAAATTCGTTTACAGCTCTGTATGTCTGATCTTTTCAACTTTTTACGTTGATAAGGAGGAGAGTATTTATGAATGTTGCTGTGTGTAATTTAAACATTTCTTAATTCTCTCTAATTAAAACAATTATGGAAATGCAATGGAAAATTTATGGTGAAGGTTGACTACAGACTTCGTGTTATTCTGCAGGGCGACCAGAGCAATATTGCACTCGGTATACGTCATATGCAGGGAGCGTTCTACGTGGTGTTCCTTGGCTCCAGCGTTGCTTTCCTCACTCTGCTGGGGGAGAACCTTGCTTGCTGGAGGAGAACCTCACCTGCTGGGGTAAAAAACTCGTCTCCTGGGGTTGAACCTAATCCAGTATCCCCCATTGCAGCATCACCTGACCATGAGACTAAAAATATAGTCAAATGACTGAAAAACATGCAGGATCCTTGAGAATATAAAAATTACATTGGAAAAAAAATCCAAATTCGATGCCAGTTTCTGTAAATTATAGGTAAGCAACATATAGACTCGAATTAAATTAGGCGAGTCTAAGATCATTATTTCATAACCGGGTTATGTCGTTTGCAGTTTTATATCTGTTTAATTACGTCTTCATCTTTCCTCTGACTTCCAGGACTTAAAATCTACGAATTTTACCTTCTTCCTGTCACTTTAATCGTTGTGTAAACAAGTCATACCTGCCAAATGCTGAATTTATCCAGAGGAACTGGTTTAAAATTCCATTTAAAAAAAATATATTCCTCCAATATGGCGAGCTGCTTTCAATCACTCCATGCTGAAAGCGTAAGAAATTTATTTATTTACATTGCTGGAATATACACTTTATTCACCGTCTGCACCAGAAGTCAAGATTTTTTCCTATCAACATGATAATATTCACCATCATACCATGAATGTGGGACAGCCAAATGTTACATTTTGTTTGCTTTTTGTCATTAAATATTTATCAAGGGTAAAAGATCTATTTTGCCTCGTACATTATTTCTTTTCCTTGTAGATACGTGTATGTGTATATCTTTTACTATAGATATGTGTATTAAAATGAATTCAGCTGTTTGTCGTTTTCCTAGAAATTCAGTGTCAATACATTTTTTTACTAAAAAAAGGAGACTTACTTGAATTATGCCAAAACATGTTAGAGCCACACCTTAAAAAAAAACATTTAAAATACCTAAGTATGATGTTATGCTGAAGACTATATACTGTGTACTATTCATAATCTCTAAATGCACTGTTAGTCACCCAAACTATGTGTAGGTATTTGTATTATAAAAGTTTGCAGATTTCAGAATTTATAAGCTTAAGTTGTATACATTTTATGCTGGAATGTGTTTTCTTGCGGAGACTCACAATATCTTGAACACGAGATATGCAAGAAAACTATCTTTGTAGAGACACATGTTTAAAGTCGATGATTGTGTCCCTCAGATGTTGAATACGTGGTGTGTGTGTGTGTGTGTGTGTACTCACCTATTTGTACTCACCTATTTGTGGTTGCAGGGGTCGAATCATAGCTCCTGGCCCCGCCTCTTCGCTGATTGCTACTAGGTCCTCTCTCTCCCTGCTTCGTGAGTTTTATCACACCTCGTCTTAAAGCTATGTTTGGTTCCTGCCTCCACTACGTGTGTGTGTGTGTGTGTGTAATTACCTATTTGTGGTTGCAGGAATCGAGTCACAACTCCTGACCCCGCCCCTTCACTATTCGCTACTGGGTCCACTCTTTCCCTGCTCCATGAGCTTTATCATACCTCGTCTTAAAGCTTTGTATGGTTCCTGCCTCCATTACGTGTGTGTGTGTGTGTGTGTGTGTGTGTGTGTGTGTGTGTGTGTGTGTGTGTGTGTGTCTGCGTGCGCGTGCGTATGTTTGCATGTAGTACAAACATCACTCGGAGGTCTACCTGTAAAATAACCAATCAGAACTTCACTTGCTGGTGACGTACTCACAACCCTACTGGCTCCTGCACCGCCCAGCTGAGCCTCGCCTATAAAACAGCAGTCGGACACTATACAGTGAGCCATTCATCTCGTGCTGGTAGTTAAGGGAGATTGTGAGAGCCTCGTCCACCTGCGTAAGTACAATCGTTCGTGAAATTACTTCATTGCGGATTCTTGTCTCTTTTTTTTTTTAAATAAAATGCTTTTGCAAATGTTTGGAATTCGTGTGTGATTTAGACTTGTAATAATTTCGTGGTTCGTTGGGAAATTTAGAGAATTTTTCTTTTCCAGTCATAAGATGAAAAATGCAAATAAAAATATTATTTTCTTGGTGACCTGGGATTACTATGTTTAAAAGTCCAAGCAAAAGAAAAAAAAAAATTATCCACTCAAGAGCTGAATTTATCATTAGTATATTATCATACGAGTGACTTCATACCTGATTAACACACCTTGACTTCATACCTTGATCAACATTCATGTGCATTCCTCAAACCTTGATGCAGGTGAAGGGCTCTGGATCCAGAAAGTTGAAACTATCCTCCCCTTACTTGGATCAAAACTGCTTATCTTCAGTTTCTTATTCTTTTTTCTCTATACTCTAATTATCTGTTTGAAGTTAAAGGTCTTGTGTGTTTTTCTGCCTGTGTCTATTACCTACCAGAGTTTACGTGGAGGGGGAGGGAAGGGAGTGTGACTTCTAGATCTTGGTTCTCCTGCCTCACTACTAAGAAAAGTTAATAACACTGGTATATCTGATTTTGAGCCCCCTTCCTGTAACGCATATCCTCTCATTGCACAAGTCTCACTTTAGATACTTCTGCACTGTAAAGTCCAGCAGCTTTCTCCCTCACTTCTCTGGGGCTTCATGCGAGCCCCAGTACCACTATTCTATACGTTTGTGATTAAAATGCGCTACAATCACTGAAGAATTGATTCTCTTTCATGTCTCTGCAGTTGTTTCAGCATCAGCGTCTCTGATGCTGAGTTGTTTCAGATACATTAATCTTCTAATCTGTTTGTTGGACAATGTACAGGAATTTTTTAACCAATACACAGTACTTCTGAAAATATTTTTTTCCATACTTATCATGAAATTAAGAACATCACCTACTCAGTGTGAATTCATTAGAAATCAGTATCGCAACACACATATCGGCCAGAAATAAATTTTGTACATATACTATAATTATGTTTAACAGAGCCAGCAAGATGGACAGGCGAGTCAACAACATTCGAACAATGAAAGCTGACCGCGTAAAGATCGTTTGGATGTGGCTGGGTGGGATGTCAGCACGAAAAATCTCCTGTGAGACTGGAGCGAGTATATGCACTGTGTACAGGTGGATCAGGCGTTGGCAAGATGAAGGAAACGTTGACACTAGGCCATATCGAGGACGGTCTCGTGCCTTCCTTAAGCTAGACGCTCCGCTGGTCACTCCTGAACCCAGGGAACCACTAGTACCAACATATAATCTGGGTCACATACCTGGTTCTCTACCACTCTTTTGTTACTTCAGAACGATGGATCGCCAGTTTCTTAGATTAGGAGAGGAAGAAAGACACTGTGTCCAGAGACATAACACTGACTTGGTTTTCAAGATATAATACTAACAGTGCCTTTGAAATCTTTGCATTGGGACTAATTAAAAACAAAATCATTAGCATAAGGGCTCAAAAACACAAGATTAAGTGAATATCAGAGCAGCGATTATGTTGAATCTGGAAAAAATATTAATTCACTGAGTTAAGGAACTTATTTACACAGTAAATAGAAATTACATCAATTATTTTTTTTCTAAATGACTGAAGTGTTATATGGACACAATATAATTTTATTTTAATGTATCTCCATTTTTATAAAGTAATAAATATATCACAATGCGATTTTTCTTTTTCTTTATACCTTCACTGTCTGGAAATTGTGTTAGCTCACTAAGGACGTTGAACACTGGTTTCTCAGTGTTCAAGAAAACGAGGTGACACAGCAGGCAACTATAAAACAAAGTGCTTCTTGCTAATACCTCTGAAATGTTGAAGCTCTTATGAGAAATCATTTCAGACACCACCTCTTACGATGCTCAGTTTGTTTTAAAATTAATCTTGTGTCCTTCCATTTCATGAGATGATTATGAGAGTTATGATGAAGCATGGAAACAATGTTCATGTTGTCGATAGTGAAAGCGTATTTATACTCTCCAATATGTTTGTTTAGATTTCTTAAATTTTTGGTAGTCTCCACGAGGGGTAAACCCTGTTGCTGTCTTTGGGGAGATCTTTCATGGTCTTATTATTGACATTTGTTTCTCTGATGTTGCAACTTAAGAAGACCTTGGTAACGTTCTTAGCTATACTGTTGTTAGGGAGAAAAATGCGAGTTTTAGGATTGGTTTCCTTTCTGGGTGTGGTGAGTATCAGAAATTCTCTCTCACGCCATGTAGATTTGTAAACTGAACTGTAATCCCATGAACACTTGGCGACTATAGACTCATTCCTTTCCCAATTACTCTGCATTGCATATTCTGTTCTCTCGTAGATAAAGCCTGTAATTATTCCCATCTTCCCTGTTAAGTCAGTGTATTCTGTTACCTGGAGGTTACCTGGAGGTTATTCCGGGGATCAACACCCCCGCGGTCTGGTCCATGACCAGGCCTCCCGATGGATCAGGGCTTGATCAACTAGGCTGTTACTGCTGGCTGCACGCAGTCCAACGTACGAGCCACAGCCCGGCTGATCCGGCACTGACTTTAAGTATCTGTCCATCTCTCTCTTGAAGGCAGCCAGGGGTTTATTGGCAATTCCCCTAATGCTTGATGGAAAGCTGTTGAACAGTCTTGGGCCCCGGACACTTATGGTGTTTTCCCTTAGTGTACCAATGGCGCCCCTACTTTTTATTGGGGGCATTTTGCATCGCCTGCCCAGTCTTTTACTTTCGTAGGGAGTAATTTCTGTGTGCAGATTCTGTGTGCAGATTTGAAATGAAGTAGATCGTTCTTGATGGGTTTTACGAAAAATCTGAAACTTGAGTGTGTGGTTGGATCTGTGTATTAGAACATCATAGAAGGGGACCTTTTAATCTGCTGCTTCTAAGGTATAATAGATGGATGTTTCTACTAGATTGAGTTTTATTTTGAAAATCTCCAGTATTCATTCTTTTGTGAGTGATTATAGATATATCTATATAACACGAGCAAGTTACATTATCTGAAATGATGTTATCTGAGCAGTTCTCCTTCAAGTGTGCCATGAAGAACTTAGCAAGAAGTGCTCAAATAGGTGAACCCATTACCATTCCGACATCAATTTGCTTATGAAAATTATACTGAGGATGAAATTGAACTGAAGCATTAAACTGGAAAGCAGTTTGAATATATATATATATATATATATATATATATATATATATATATATATATATATATATATATATATATATTATATATATATATATATATATTATATATTATATATATATATATTATATATATATATATATATATACATATATATATATATATATATATATATATATATATATATATATGTATATATATATATATAATATATAATATATATATATATAATATATAATATATATATATATATATATATATATATATATATATATATATATATATATATATATATATATATATATATATATATATATATATATATATATATATATGGTTCTAAGAATATGTAACAAAGAAAGAAATCGGAGAAACGGATTCAAGTTAGATAAAATCAGAATAAGAAAAAATAATGTACTGGGCTGGCAGTGGAGTTGTAGATGAGTGGAACAATCTGCCAAGGCTGGATTAAAGTGTGACTAAGAAGAGTTAGCAATGGCCAGTAAACCTGCTTCAGTTCTCTTATTTTATGTTATGTACTCTCTTCACACACACAGGCCAGGATGGTGTCACTCTGGCAGCGTGCAGCTGTGTTGCTGGCAGTAGTGAGTGCTGTGTCTGAAGGAAGTAAGGAAGTGGGTGGAGCAGTGCAGCAGGTGGATATGGACATGGGCGGAATTGTGGATAAGGTGGGTGTGGATGTGGGCTTGATGGTGGGTCAGATTGTGAAGAATCATCTCAGTGGCTGTCACCTGGTGCTCATCACCGCTACACCTCACTCATTCATTACCTCAATCATCCTAAGGTGAGATTTTTTGTTACGTCCGCAACAGTAATATCTACAGAACATCCTCTCTGTAAGGAGGCTACCTACAAAAATTCTCAGAGTTCGTACTGATGCTGGGTTAATTATGGTGACAATAAAGGCAAAATTCACAGAGGCTGACTTTTGGGATATAACCTTCATCTGTGTCCCTCAGACGCCTAAGTGAGGGTGTGGAAGCTGGCGTAGTGGTAGACACAATGTTGCTCTCCCAGGAGCAGTTGGTCCAGGACCACCTCCTTCAAGTACTGTGGGGTGACGCCAAAACCACCTGCCGGGGACTTATCCTCGACCTGTCTGACTCCAACAGTACAGGAATCATCCTGAGGTAAATTTATGTAAATGAAAGACTAACTGTATTAATGTTTATAGAAATAAAAGACTATGTATTAATGATTATGCAAGAATGAACGAAGATGCCTCTAATTTTCTCCTAAACAATTCTTCTTCTGAAACTATTTGAAAATATGATTCAACAGTGGCAGTAACAAAATAATATAATTAAAAATAGTCACAATTCTTTTATTACATGTAGATTTTTTCAAGGCACTGGTCGTCTTCCAGTTAGCATGTGCGACCCCCTCCCCCCCCCAAGATAAAAAGACTTAAAAATACTCTAAATCCTTCGATATATAATAAAATTTCCTTCTATATCATCTCGGTATTTTGAATGTGATGTTGCAGGTTACTAGAAACGTATGGTTTGTGGCAGCTGCCGGAGACCCGGGTGGTGCTAGTGGGAGGGAGGACAAGGGTGAGGGACGTGCTTCTCCATCACAGTTTTCGCAACACACTCCACGCCCTCTATCTGGCCCTCAACGACAACTTTCTCCACGCCCTCTATCTGGCTACCAACGATCTCAACAAACTCTTTGAGACGCTGCGTTATGGTAACTCTCGTCTGAAGAAGGTAGACGTCATGCATGAAGGTCAGTGTCTGCTATTCTTAAGAAGCAACATAATATGATTTATTTTGCAGTTACACAGAATCTTTTACTGAACAAAATCCTAGCATAAATTTATTTTTTCATTGATGTTCCAGTAAGGAAAATATATTTAAATGTATGAAAATATATTTAAACAGAAAAAAAGTAGTTAATTGCTTTATTTTGCTCACACCAGAGGCAAGCACCGATGCTCTAACATGTATAAACAAGAATTGACGCACGAAATCGTAATGACACGATTGCAAACAAACCATACCAGAGGAATTTCTTATAGAGTATATTATACATATGTTCAAAAACCTTATTACGTAAGATTAGCATATAAATTAGTTCGCAAAATGTGTTTACACATACACAAGCAAAGCATATTCACACTTGCGAAGTCACGGCAATGATAAGGAGAGATATGTTTCCTCACCGTATAACAGAGGACAGCAGCTGGCTGGTCTACCGACGCTGTCTGTACTGCTACAACGGAGAACCTGACGTCCAACTTGTGCATCAAAAAAGCCTCACTTTCCCCGGTCAGGCAAACAACGTTCTCTTTCAAGGTGAATGATGTTTACCCATGTGTTAGCCATCTTTATAATGGTGTGTGGTGTATGGTTTTAAGCCTATCAACTACACGAGGGTCATTAAGACTGCACCTAACATCTTCACCACCAGTCAAGAATACTGGAATCCCTTAAAATGGGATTAAAATAGCTGTTTAGTGTGTATACACCGAGAGACATACATGTATGTGAATAAATGTGAATATTAAATATAATTTTAGAAATGAGTAATATTTTTAAATGCAGTTTCTTTATAATAGGAATAATAATAATAATAATAATAATAATAATAATAATAATAATAATAATAATAATAATAATAAATTAGATAATTTAAGAATTAAAAAATGTTGCAATGTAACGTCTTAGGAAACAATGGTAGTTGTCATAGGTAAACATTTGCTGTGCAGGTAAATATTTACGAAAATAAACATCTACCCATTCACGAATTAATATTCCTTATGCGTGTAGACGCGTTTAATGAGCAATAACTGTGCACTTCAGATCAGCTTCAAGACTTCAGTGGACACAAGTTCCGGGTGGGGACTGTGGCTTACTTCCCTTACATTGACTACAAGATGGACAGCAATGAACCGGGTAGCAGAGTCACACTAAAGGACTCACTAGATACAAGACTCCTCTCCACTTTCTCCACTAAATTAAACTTCACGTGAGAATTGTTACTCTTCTGTATATTTTAATATAAGTTTTAACAGCGTGTTGAACTTTTTTAGAAGGAATAACATTTGAAAGTTTATTTGGTGCGATAAACCCGTGAGGATCATTCAGTGCAAGGAATGGCAGAAGCTCGATTGTTCTCGTAAAGGAATATAATCAAAACACTGTGAAAGGCTCTTGATCCAATTATAAATGCACTCCCCAGACGCTCTATGACTCCGGGAGGATTTACCGCTCTCCCATCATAAAATAAAATAAATAATAATATTTATTTCATTAGTATTAAAACAAAAATAATTTCCTTCAGCGTCTAAATAAAACAAATTTTTGGATACCGGTATGAATATCATTTTAATAATAATAATAATAACAATGCAAGAGATTAGTTGCATAATATTCATAAATAACTACAAGTATTATCTATCTTAATTGTCTAACATTGATTCTGGAAATAATAAGCAGATTCAACAAGTGTCTGAATCTGCTTTCCCGATAGTTACGATATTCGTGAGGACCCAGAGCGCTCCTGGGGAGTGTGGAACAACGGCGTCTTCAACGGGATGATTGGTCACCTTCAGCGTGAGGAAATAGATTTCTGTACGGAGTCAGCACCTACACCAGAGCGGCTCATGACTGTGGAGTATGCTAGAGGATATCCTTCAGACCTCATGGTTGTGGCATCACTAAAGCCTACACTTCTGCCTCAGTACCTCTCGTTCGTGAGGCCTTTTACAGGTGGGGACAACAAATCTGTCTTTTCGTGAATCACTTCGGTACTCATAAGCAGTGAAGGGACAACCTTCGTCATGAATAAACTAGTGTAGAAATGCTTAGTAGTCACTGACTGATGCAACGCAACCATTGCTTGAAAAAATACTCTTTGCTGGTCAGTGTGGTAGGAATAAATACTGACAGAACTCAATATATTCACATTTCTCCCCTGTCTATCTGTTACTTAATGGCGTAACATGCCGCTCACTCGTCTCTTAGGTGAGCTGTGGGTGGCACTTCTGGTAAGCGTAGTGGTGTGGAGCGTCATCATGTGGCTGTTGCTGAGAGCATGGCAGTGGGTGGTATCAGGACGTGAGGTCAAGTTTAAAACTGTTATTATGTTTGGTTGGGGAGTGCTGCTAGGGCAACCACCGCCTGATCCTTCCACTAATGTCTCCGGTCAAGTGGGTGATCTTTATAACTAAAGCGATGAAAAAATGCTGAATGCAATAAGTTAAAAAATAAATACAATAGATCCATAGACTTGACTTTAGTATGATAATATGAGTGAAAGCTGTAGATAACAATAAGTTGATACGCTGCACGCAAGTGCCCTTTTCTTAGCATTTTTTCTGAGAAAGAGGCAGAAAACATGAGGATTGAGTGCTACTGGAGCTTGCTAGCAAAGATTTGCCACTGCAGGTACTGGTTGGATGGTGGCTGCTGTTCAGTCTGGTCGTCACTACTGGGTACAGTTCCTCTCTGGTCGCTCACCTTACGGTCCAGGGAACTTCCCCGCCTCTGGAGACCCTTCAAGACATCCTTAAACAACACAACTGGAAGTGGGGCACAGAGAGCAGCCTATACAAGGGAGCAGTTATCGAGTATTTCTCAAAGCACACCGACCCAGTGGTCAAGGAAATAAACCAGAAAATGGAGGCCAGTCCGAACAATTCTATACCGGATCTATGTTACAATTAACATTTTTTTAATTATATAAGTTCTGATATACATAATGTAAAACCAGTTCCCAATAGTTTTCATGAAAGATGCAATTCATTTTGTAATATTTGTGTATATTTATCAAACATGTAAACAAATTTACTAAGTGTCTTACAGAACCTTGAATTTTCTCATCCATTAACAAATATTTACAAAGAAATGAAATTAATACCTGTTCAAACAACACTATCATCCAAAGCATATCAGAGATTAACAAGTGGTAAAATTTACGAGCATAATCATATATAAAAAACATGTGAATGTGTGAAAATGTGTTTCATAAGCACCCATTTACATACAACAGGTATTGGACACCGAGAAAGCGTTGAAGAAGGTGCTGGTGGGTCATTATTCCTTGATAGTGTTCAGGAGCTACGTCAGCGTCATTGTTGCATCTCGCTTCACAGACGCCCGCGGACACACGCCCTTCTTTATCAGCAACAAAGGCATTTATGTCTTAGCCAACTTGGGCTGGTGCTTCAGGCGAGTAGTTGTGATAGTAGGGGTGAGTGATGGAGCTAATTACTTTCACAGAATAGTCTAATGAGTCAGTGTTTGATTACCCAAGTTTATTGATGTTATTGATGAGGATACAAGAAAGTTAATGTTAAAATGCTGGTGTGTTTAGAGATTTATAATTGTTTTCCATCACACACGGAAATTCCTTTAATTCTAACCCTTTTCAGATTCTCTCGTTTGTCAGTACTGAATCAACTGCTATGCATAAGCGAGACTGGATTTGGTTGCACATTCACAAGACAATGTAGGTCTGTATCTCAGTAAATACTGATTATGTGAATCTCTGCTGCAGAAAGGGCGCGCCATTCTACTCTCGTTTTAGTAAGCTGATGCTGCGACTGGAAGCAGCCGGCATCACCAGCTACTGGACAGAAGACGTGATAGCCAGACGTGTGAAGGACAATAGGGAGGCTGCAGCACTTGACCCTCAGTTTGATCGCGAACACACCTCATCGGTAAGGGTTACCTACTGACCTACTTCTAGACCTCTTTCGCCCACACGACGAACGCCACCTATTTTACACTACATGCGAAGTGTGGATGAAACTAGAGTGAAAAGGCATGACATATATGACTATCAGAGAATTTTTAACCGCTTTAGTGATTTACGTTCATGCAGTTATGCAATAATTCATTTTCCAGGATGAAACAAGAGAGGTGGTACTAAGGCTGAACCACCTGCAGGGCGCCTTTTATGTGCTACTTCTGGGTGTAGCAGTTGCCTTCCTCACCCTACAAGCAGAGATCCTTGCCCAGTGGCGCTCCATACCCCAGCAACGCCAAACCTCGGGTTAGAGTGATGGAGCCGTGAGATCCTAGCCAAGCTCACTACCGCTCCTGTCCTCGGTAACGCCTTTAATATCACAACTGTGGAAATCTGAGCAAACATGGACATTACTAAACAAAATGTTGAAGTCTAACACAATGAGCATGAGCTTTGATAACTGTATCAGGCAGAAAAGAGGAAATAAACTGGAAATATATTGATTAATATGAAATGACTGGCCGGTAAATGTAGCCAGCAAGGCACTGAATATAAGACAATTTGATTACAGAAAATTAGGATTTTTTTTTCTTAGACTACTGATGTGTTCATATATTTCATAACAGCTGCCAAGATTTATATCAGTTTCTGAAAGTGTTAATGTATTTAATATTTTCGAAAAAATATAATTCAACACGGTTAACAACGTTATAAAAATGCAATATGATGTACGTATTTGTACCCCAGGAAGAACTTGACTAAGTGAGGATAGTCGTAGTAAAACTTAGGTATTAGCTAATATTATTGAAGGGAAATCTAATATCCCGAATATATTAAGTCAGTATCAAACTTGCCTCCTTGCTGTTGCTTACTGCCAAAGTAATATTAAAGTCCTAATTAACACAAAGCTAAACCTTCCCTTCATTAAGTTAAATGACTTCTCAAATGCTCTCTCGTTCTCAAAATGAGACGAAACCAAATATTGTTTCATTATTTTTTAAACTGCACAACTACTCACACTCTATACACTTTGAAATAATGAAGAAGGAAGTTCTCTTTTATGTTTTAATAGCACAGAAAATTTATTCTGACACTAATATACGAAAGAATATAGAAAAAAATTGATGCATATTAAAATAGCGAAATATGTTTAAACAATGTAAAGACTAAAGCAATTTTTGGACTGAGTGAAACTTGCGGACAGAGTTTCGTACACTTTAGGTCACCCGGAGGTAAATAGGTACCTGTGAGTTAGTGGTATGTTGTGAGTTGCATTCTAGAAGTGATATACTACATTAAGGTAATCACAGTTCTTAAGTAAAAATAATTATATAAGCAAAAATAATTTTTTTTTACAAAGTCACATTATATTTAAATAGATCAACAGTGAAAGCCAGTGCAAAGGATTCTCGAATTCTGCGGCTGCGCGCGTCTCTAACTGAAGTTTATATATATATACAATGAGAGGCTCTTGTGAACACTTTGCCAGGAACTGCTGCAGCTGACAGTCCTTGCTTTGTGTGGCTGCTTGTACCTGACTCTGCTGTAGCAGTGAGTACCTGACTCTGCTGTAGCAGTGAGTCTCACTATACCTAGGCTGTGCATAGCATAATCTGTTGTGGCAGTATCTCATTCAGATGTGGCTATGGGCACTCTGGTGCACTTGTCAGTACAGTACTATGCTGTGGTGTTTATGTACATTAGTCTGCTGTGGTCGTCAGTACTTTGACGTAGCTATGAGTACCTTTGTCAGAGTTCAACTATTCTGTAACTGTGAGCTAAGTCAGTAATCTCTGGGAATATTGTCCGAGACGGAAATATTCTTGTAGAATACAGTAAAAGATTTGGCTGGAAGATTAGGAAAATATAACTTCATTAAGAATTATTTTCAAGAATCATAATGCCATTTTCGCTAAAATTTATTGTTAGTCTGTCACTATAAACTATTCTAGACTTTAGTGCGTCTTTGACATAATTAAAACACTGATTAAAATATATGTATGACTGTTAATTATGTAATGACGTTATCATTAGTCTAAAAATATGACTATTATTTCTTCTTGTAAGATTTTTTAATTCTTTATAATTATTTATCATCTCCACACAGTCTCTCATTATCTCTCTCTTTTTCATTCCCCTACTTTCTTTCTCTTTCTATGTTTCTCTTTTCTCTCTCCATTTCTCTGATAGAGAAATAGAGAAGATTGTAGTATTGTAGGATTTTTTCTGTGTTAGAAGTCTAAGTATTACAGGGGAATAAAATCTTCAATATTCTCTTAGTCTTTCCTATATAGGTTTTGCAGTCTGATATCTTACAATAACCGAGTTTTATACACGAATAATAAAAGGGGGTAGAAATTCGTAATCCTCGGCTGATTTTATTTAAAAATAAATAATGGTAGTGGTAAGATCAGTGGATGTATTAGTCATACCGGAGATCTTTAAGGGATGGTATAACTTGGTCTACTTAACCCAGTGTGATCGTGTTACCCATCACACATTAAAAACCGTAAACACCTGAGCTTTGAGCTATATTAAAATATGTTCGACTTCTGCTGTTATAATTGGCTAGCAAAAAAAAAAGAAATTTATTAACTCGCGAAATCATAAAAACATTATTGATAACGAAACAAATCACATGAAGGAATATTCTTAGGATATTTTTTTAGGAACACACACACACACACACACACACAAACACACACACACACACACACACATACACACACACACACACACATCTGGAAGTATTTGGTATGTTTTTATCGAAAATATTTTGTTCCGAAACGTTAGTTAAAAGGCAAAATATGACTTCGAGACTCAGGGCGACCAGACGACAAAGATAGAAGAACAGAGATTCCTGGCCCAGAGAAAGTCGGCTAAAAGGATCGTCTTTAGGAGTGGAAATATTAAACTCCACTATTTTATACGAGAATGATATATAAGACTTAAAAGTGTAAAAAAAAAAATAGTGAATATTTAAATTATATTACTGTTCGTTGAGAATAATGCTGTTAATAAATTAATCACAGCAAGATGTTAAAATAGACGCTATCATACATATACAATATCTTTGATCGACAGAAGTAGCCTGATGGACAGGATAATAATCAGACACAGAATGAGGCAAGCTGAACGCGCCAGGATCGTCTGGATGTGGCTAGGAGGCATGTCAGCTCGTGACATCTCTCAAAAGACTGGCGCCAGCACCTCCACTGCGTACAGGTGGATCCAACGCTGGCAGAAGGAAGGTACACTAACAACGAAGCCACACTATGGAAGGTCTCGCATCGACTCTTTAACGAGAAACAGTTCCATTACGGCAGACAAGCAACCACAACCACCAACACTACATGAGCTCCGTACCCTTAGTAACTACTGTGGACCAGTTAGTATTTGGAATTATATACCATAAATCTCTCAGTAAGTCATTAAAATCCCACGGGTGGAAAATGAACGAGCCTCTGATTTCTGCAGCGCTGGTAATATGTAGAAAAACTGTGCCTCTACATATACTCGGGATTATTGGTAAACATCCTTGTGTAACTGGTGAGGGTGCGACGGTAAACACACTTGAGCATCCGCTATGCCTCTTTCCATTCATTCCAGATTTAAGCACCCACTTTGTCCAACAGTGTTGCAAAATTCATTCTACATAAAACTACTGAGATCGCAGATCAGTGGTAGCAACTTAGCTAATGAATGAACTTGGAAGAATCGAAACCAATGGGCAAGTCTCCTTAGATATGGTGCCCTTATTCGCCTGTTATTAAATTGATTCCTGGGTGTTAGCCGACGGAAGTGATTTGCAACTTGCGGAAGGTGAATGTTCTATACCTTAAACAGGATCACTCCAGGAAACCAAGGCATGAAAACAGTTCTTCGCTTATAAATTCAATATTGTAAGCTACCAGAGAGCAGAAAATTCGTACAAAACGAATATTAGTGTAATGGGGAGATCATATTTGAGCTAGTTGCTCGACAGTACTAGCACAGTTCCTGGGCTACTACTAGACAGAATCTTATACGGTTTCAACAACTAGGATGTTAGGAAAGTCTGTGACAGTCATTAATTTGTGCGTTTATTATAGTTGCACCATTTTATATTCCATTTTTAAGGAACTGTTCGTGTGCTCCTTCAAGCATAAATCGAACTAATGCGCCAGCCATTCGAACACTCTTACTACACGTTTTGAACATTTCGGTCAGAAATACCTTTCGCCCATGTTAACTTCACCACGTTCATTCTGTTAGAGCTTCACTCACTTCCTTCATTTCTGGTGTCTACCTTTTCTAAGTATTCCACTACTTGTTCTATGATGAGAGCTGGTTTGTCAAAGGGGTTTACCGCCTATCAGCTACACGAGGGGTCGTTAAGGTTGCTGATCAGCAGTTCACTACCTCAAGAATATTTTAATCCCAAAAATAGCAATTCAAAGTGATGATTAGTGCAGTTACACAAGGGTCATTAAGGCTACAAGTAATCTTTTCACCACCAGACAAGAATACGTTTACTCTCGGTATATATACTTTGAGAAAATTACTCCTTTTCGGGACTAAAGTAAACTCTCAGATATACACCTCTCGGTGTATATATCCTGGTGCATGAATGTTCTCCTTCAGAGTTCTAGTGAATGTTATAAGTAAGTTTCATGCACCAGGTTGTATACTTGACCATTTCTGTCCATGTCATTATTTTCATTCCACATCTAAAAATATTCATTCCTACATCTCTTGGTTATTATCCAGCATTTAATAACTTTCATTTGCTTTCCTTAAAACTATATTATATTCATAAAAAAACGTTAAACCTGCGTCAGAATATATGCGAGTATATAAAGTTTAAGAGATGAAACAAGTATGTAATGACATGTAAACAATAAACTTAATGTAAATAAAAAAAAAAGTGTTTCTCTTCATAAAACGACCCGAGTTTTATATACAAAACATTAAAGTTTTTTCTTGTATTACAGAAAAAATGTAAGACTCACCGACTACTCGATATACGTAAAACAAAAAGGTGAGAATTGTGAAGTAAAATGTGTTTTTTAATAGAGTTTACACTTGGTTTACAATGTTATTTTGCTTTCATCCACAGCCCCAACATGTTACCTCTCCCGAGGTCACTATCGTACATTCTCTGACATCTGTTGCAAAGTTAAACAAATATACATACGTTTATTTCTGAATGTTTATTAAAATTAGCACGTGATAATCTTTCTGCAAAACTCTACTAATATTTATACAGTAGTTACGAGATACTAAGCGTCGGTCTGGAGTTTTATGACTCTCTGATCGCGGGTTCTAACCCCGCCCGTGGTATGGTTTGTTTACTACCAGAGTTTTGTCCCAATACTTCAGAAACTAGTTCAACAACGCTTCAGAGACTGTTACCATGGCACGCTCACTATTGTTTCTCACCAGCAGAGTAACGAAGGATGTCATATAGTCATTAAATATTCTTTACATTTTTAATCAAGTTGTACGAATGTATTTTCTAGGTATTTACAAAAATTACAGCTTTTAATATTAATCAACCTCATAAATACATCATACACGAACAATGATAAAATTTTTGAAAGTTTCGTATAGTTGACATATAAATTTGAATTATAGAAATCCTACAGAAATTTATTTAACCTATATGGATAAAATCGAGATTTGCATTCTGATTAAGTTCTACATGTTCCCATTATTATCAAGACAGAAAAAGATAAAAACTCTAGCAGTGGTGCAATGGCATATGGTGGTGGTTATTACTGTTGTCACCACGGTTCACGGTGGTGGTTATTACTGTTGTCACCACGGTTCACGGTGGTGGTTATTACTGTTGTCACCACGGTTCACGGTGGTGGTTATTACTGTTGTCACCACGGTTCACGGTGGTGGTTATTACTGTTGTCACCACGGTTCACGGTGGTGGTTATTACTGTTGTTACCACGGTTCACGGTGGTGGTTATTACTGTTGTCACCACGGTTCACGTACCACGGTTCACGGTGGTGGTTATTACTGTTGTCACCACAGTTCACGGTGGTGGTTATTACTGTTGTCACCACAGTTCACGGTGGTGGTTATTACTGTTGTCACCACAGTTCACGGTGGTGGTTATTACTGTTGTCACCACAGTTCACGGTGGTGGTTATTACTGTTGTCACCACAGTTCACACTGTTCACCTGACTCTCCCTACAGATTAGTACACCTTCGAAAATCTGCAGTCTTTATTATACCGAAGTCAGTAATTTACAAATCAACACACATGTAGTGTCAGATGTATTTTATTTTTTGTTTGAGGTGATTTAACACATTTTTATTTTGCATTTAGAGTCACCCTTTCCTGTTACATCACCTAATGTGTATTGGAAATATTACATTTTGATTAGGCCTAAGGTAGTATGAGGTGGAGTTTTGTTGGTCAAGAAAAATGTCAAAAATTCGTCTGATATCAGATACTAGCTCACCGATACGTCCATTAAAACTCTGAAGGCTAATATTTAGTTGAGATTCTCTTTTGAACTAATCGACAAGTTATTATGAAATTTCTCGTTTTGTATTTAGTAGTTTGTGTAAAGAAGACAGTTATTTTTTTGGCCAGTGGGGAAAAACGCATTTTTTTTTTTTTTTGACTAAAAATGTCGATAAGATAATCCCACCAAATCCTAATCTAATTAATTATATTTGGAGTTCAATTCCATGTTATGTTAGGTTGGGTTAGGTTCGGTTACATATTTTATTAAGTACCAAAAAAATCCTTTTCCTTGTCCTCCCAAAATATAATTGTTTCCAAGACAACTCCTACTTAATGTTGGAGAACACACAATAAATAACAGAAATCTCGTGATAGATATCTTCTGGAATTTAGAAAAAAAAAATGAACACCCAGTATCACTAATATTACGTGCCTAAAAAAATAAATTGAGATAATATACTGAATGCCCAAATTGTCTGGAAATATATATTAAAAAACATGAAAAAAAATGGAATACCTGTATTTACATGTTGTTTGAGCATAATGCTTTAATTTTTGTTTACTAGACCGACATGAAGTCATGTCAGATATGGGCCAGGCAGTGAGTGCTGTATTACAAGCCATCCCAGAGTGGAGATGTTTACCTCTCGTCCTCAAAGATGGCACAACCTCCTCCATAACTATTTTAAAGGTAAACTAAAAGTTCAGCTCCTATATAAAAGTCAACATAAAATATTAATTCATGAATAAATGCAATTTAAGCTCTCTTGCTAGACTTATTAGTAAATCTTTGTTTTACCTTCAGGTTACCAAGCTTGGTGATAGACTTTGATGTAAATTCTTTAATACTAAGTGGGTTGTGTATTGTGATAAATATATTGTAGGAATAGAAGAATAAGCTAACCTTTGATAACTCATAAAATAAAGCAAACCTAACTCAGTCTAACCTAACATAACCTAGATTAGAAGTTAAAGTTAGATTGCTCACCAAACATTAACTCTTGTTCTATTTTCACACAATGTAACTAACTCCATTGCACAATCCATTTAATATTGCAGAATTTGCATAAAAATGAAACTCTGCACTTTAGTAAATATCAGCTAACGAACAAAAATAGTGTAGCTTAACAGAATAGACATAGCTGAAAAAAATCTAAACTGATAGTCTCGCATTTTGTATCTTATTCCCATTCTGTTGATACAAATTACAATTGTATTGCCAAGGAAAACCAGGTTTGCCTAGCACAGTAATCAGGGAAATGTCATGTGTAAGACATGGTTTGGTTCAGCAGGAACCTCGGAGAATAACACAACACAGTGTAGTGGCTTGTGGAGAGGACAGTCATGAAAAGACACTACAGACCATAAAAGATTGCTTAGCGAAGTATTTCTCCATCACTCTTGCTGACAGTATGCTATTTAGCTCCTCTATATGGGTTTAGTAACTACGAGTATGAGGCCTGGTCTCAGACCGAGCCGGGGGGGCGTTGACCCCCGGAACCCTCTCCAGATATACATCACCTAAAGTTACTTTTCATATGAATTTTCCCTTCGGATGACATATCGCAAAGATTTAAGAAAACGACAAAAACAAACCACATCACGTAGTAAATTTACAAATTAAATTATATGGTATTAAGGAATGGTTATACGATGAATGTAATAATTGTTTACAATGCTGACTAGCTGATAAGACACACATGCAGTGATAGGTGTCTATATTACGAAACTTTTCGCCTACACAGTAGGCTTCCTGAGATACAGGAGGCAGCAAACGCAGAGGAGATGAAAAGATGATGTAATCAGTGCGTCCGTCACATTTGAAGACGTAGATTAGAGACGGTCAGTCCCTCAACCTGGAGAAGAGTATGTCAAATTACCAATTTGCCAAACTTTCAAAGCGGGTGCATGTTACTTAGGGGATCATTCAAATTGGTTTACTGAACAATTGGGACATATGTGCTTAGGAGGGTTGCCTTATGTCACGCATCTCCCGGACCGCTCAACAGCCAATTCACATTTAGTTCAAATAAGGTCGTCAGTAAAACTGTACCTTTCCTATTACAGCTATTGAAGAGAGGCAGAACTTGCGATTACATAATACAAAATACACTAGTGTAAACATCCACCTGTTTACATATACGCTCACGTGGTACTCCTGTTTAAATGCATTAATAAACTGAACAGGAGCTGGACCAGCTGTGGGCTCCCTGGGGTGTGGGACTGTTCGAAGTGGCAGGGAGCGAGAACGACGTAAACGCGACTCAAGTACAGCGCACCAGGGTGATCGCCCAAGCTCGTCAGGTATGTCACATGGAAAAAAAATGTTTTAGCTACGTCCCTCTTAGCTGAAGAGATAAACTCTTTACTATCTTGTATTTGTTGTGCAGTGAAAATGCGCTTCCACGCTTCTTCTCACAGCTGCGCCTTATCTCCTGGTGTGTGATGGTAGTGGTAGTCAGCAGCAAGCAAGACTTCTTAGCAGCGTTCGCCGAAGTGTCGTTGTAGGGTCGCCTGATAGTGTGGACGACAAGGCTGCTGCTGGTAACTCGCCTTACTCCTGAAGAGAGCAGGACCCTCCTAGCCTCCCACTGGACTTTTTCCATGACAAACGCCATATTGATGACTTCGGAAGGAGGGGACCTACCACTGAGATACTTCAAGACATTACTGTGAGTGATTAACATTTGCAAATATAAATGAGCAGAAATGAATCTAAGAACGAATATTTCTTGCCAAAGTTCAGCTCTAAGTTCATGGTTAAGCTTTCTTAGAGTGTATTTCATGAAGCTCTAAATTTGCGTTAATCATTCAACGTAAAGTGGTGGATGCTCTATCCTCCATGCATTAATCGCATCCTGATCCTTATTCAGCCCATCTCTCGCAATTCTTTAGAGCACCTGAGAATTTTTTTTGTAGAGTTGAATATTATATGGTGTACAGAATCTAAAGGAATGCAAAATTTATACACTAAAATAGTTGTCCATACAAAAGATAATGTTATATAATTTTTGAAATAGTCATCAGCTAAGATTATGCAGATATATTACGATCAATTTTACTGCTAGAAGTAAAAGACTGTAAGATTATAATATTTGTTACATGTGGAAGCAGGTGTGAATTGTACGTGTACCTGCCGTATAGTCCACAACCAAGCCAGGTGCTGCACCTGGCTTACTGGCCACACTTTCATGGACTCGTCTACCTCTCTCCTTTCCTTCTCTTTCCTGACAAGTTTGCTAAGTGCATTTTCTTATACTGTCGTTTTTTTATATACAACTTGAAACAAAAATTAATATTCATTTATAAGTGGAGCAATCGTTGGTCACATTTCTTTTAATATCACTCTTCTTCAGCATTCTTGTTATGTTAATTTTTCGTTTTTAAATAAAGATATAATGTTGTCTTTTTAAACGGATGTGAAATAAAGCATGTTTAGAGATTTAAAGTATGTTGTAGTGACATTCTTGTGTACTCGTCCTATGGTCGTGGACTCTCAGCTTCCACAGGGCGATGTTTAACATTACCGCCTTGCCCTATGCTCCATACTGGATGACGAACCAGGAAGGTAATAGTATTCGATACTCTGGTACTGACTTCAACCAGATAACAACCACAGCACAAGCTCTGAACTTCACTCTCAACGTTCTTCCATCCGAAAATTGGGATGAGGTAAAGAACTCTGTTTTAGGTTTTATGAGTAAAAAGAATTATAACTACAAGCGGCCTGCAGAAGTTAGCCTTGTAGGGTTTGTGACTTAATTGATTGAGGTGTAAATGTTTGTCTCTATACCCAGGCAAAGAATGGGATTCTGGGATCGAATCTGCTGCTGGACAAGATGTAAAGGTCAACACCAGACTCGTAAAATCACTGTGGCTAGCTTCCGATGGCCATCTATTGTTATTTGCGTCTCTGGCTGAGGTGATTAAGGGGCCTGTGTTTGAATCCCTTTCCAGGTGGAAAGTATAGATCTGGGTTCGAGTTTCTTTTGTCTTCAGGCGATGAGGGGTCTCTAGCTGAAATTTTCACTTTCTGTTCTCTTGTTTCTGCAGTAGCGTGATCAAGATTTACGATTTTGCAAAATGTAATCAATATATATTGGGTAGGAGGACTGCAGAATGTTATACTTCAAACAAACTTTGATATTTAATGCGCTGTTACATGTGCTTATATCTATTCACGAGATTTTTCTTACATAAATAATAGCAGGAATATGAAATACCATTCCAATTTTTTTGGTCTTTCACAGTGTTATAACTGCAGTTCACAATAAACTACTACTACTACCACCACTAGTGAACATCGAAATGGTACCTCACTAGTATTCACCTCACTCTGAGCCTTTATATACCCTCTGTGTCCATGTTTGTAATGGCTTGATAAAGCTCCTGGAGAGCGAAACGTTGCCACAATAAATGTCACATTAGTTGCACTTGTGTCCTTTTACTTTACATATTGTCGGTAATTCTACCAACTTTATTACAATAATAATAATAATAATAGCAATAATACTAACAATAATAATGTAGATAAATAAGGTAGATAAATCCTTCAAAATGCCTTGGTGCTGATAAAGAGCTCTTGATCCCGGAATTGGAACTGCTCTCCTGATTACCTCTTATTCCCCAGTTGTTGCAAGATTCCTGCGATTCACATGCAATTCTCCTGATTTATCTTGGCACTCAGATTATATTTCTGTTTATATTATTTTTTAACAGGTAGATTCTCTTTATCCAATTAACGTTAAGATATATGTTGGCTTATATAAAGAGGTGTCTTGTATGATTTCATTTGAGGCCGAAGGTTAACTTATTCATAGGCCTCAACCTAAGCCTAAAGAAGTGTTTCGATACTAGACAGTAATTTAAGTCCTGTTAATGACCCAATAATGAGTTGTGAAAACTAATGTATAAATAATAATTCAGGGGTTTTACGACCCATTCAGGTTTAGCGCTTGATTATAATAATTAATAACTAATGTATAAAAACATTTTTTTTAATTATTAAACAAACTTAGGGCAGCTATGGATTCGTATGGGCTCTCCTTCAAGAACTTCTTCACCAACTCCGAGTCGAGTGCCTTCAGCACCTTAGGAAAGCTGATGGTTGTTGGAGTCGATATTACTGACGGACTCAACGAAGCTCTGAAGATGAAGTAAGTCTACTATTTTAATAATTTTTTTTATTGTAGCCTCTAACTCTGTTGTTTATAATATGAAAAAATACAATGAAGAGGAGATGGTGTTGCCGCGAGGTTTTAAACTGAGATCTTGTACTCACCTATTTGTACTCACCTATTTGTGGTTGCAGGAGTCGAGTCCTAGCTCCTGGCCCCGCCTCTTCACCGGTTGCTACTAGGCCCTCTCTCTCCCCGCTCCATGAGCTTTATCAAACCTCGTCTTAAAACTGTGTATGGTTCCTGCCTCCACTACGTCATTTTCTAGGCTATTCCACTGCCTTACAACTCTATGACTGAAGAAATACTTCCTACTATCTCTCTGACTCATTTGTGTCTTCAACTTCCAATTGTGGCCTCTTGTTTCTGTGTCCCCTCCCTGGAACATCCTGTCCTTGTCCACCTTGTCTATTCCACGCAGTATTTTATATGTCGTTATCATGTCTCCCCTGACCCTCCTGTCCTCCAGTGTCGTCAGGCCGATTTCCCTTAATCTTTCTTCATAGGACATTCCCCTTAGCTCTGGAACTAACCTTGTTGCAAACCTTTGTACTTTCTCTAGTTTCTTGACGTGCTTTATCAAGTGCGGGTTCCAAACAGGTGCTGCATACTCCAGTATGGGCCTGACATACACGGTGTACAGTGTCTTGAATGATTCCTTACTAAGGTATCGGAATGCTGTTCTCAGGTTTGCCAGGCGCCCATATGCTGCAGCAGTTATCTGATTGATGTGTGCTTCCGGAGACATGCTCGGTGTTATACTCACCCCAAGATCTTTCTCCTTGAGTGAGGTTTGCAGTCTTTGGCCACCTAGCCTATACTCTGTCTGTGGTCTTCTGTGCCCTTCCCCTATCTTCATGACTTTGCATTTGGCAGGATTAAATTCGAGAAGCCATTTGCTGGACCAGGTGTCCAGTCTGTCCAGAGTGTGTGTGTGTGTGTGTGTGTGTGTGTGTGTGTGTGTGTGTGTGTGCAAACTAATTAATTTTTGTCCTGTGCAAGCAGGGAAGCAGTTGTGGACAACCATCAGTACATTGAACTCACAACTGCTCAGCACTTTACGCACCTCGATGGGAGGCTTTAGCTCTTACGCTCTCAGCTTGGCCCATTCCACAGGGAGCTCCTTACACACCAAACCTAGACCGCTGCATCATGGCTCATACGGAGGTAATTTAAGAAAGCTGAGATTGAATAACGTCCATCTCTCTCTCTTTCCTTCTAGCAGATCTAAAATAGTCAGAAAATAGGCATTTCAATAACATTATATTCCAGGCTGGGCTCTACGAACAGTGGAGAAAAGAAATATTGCTTGACATTAAACGCCAGAACCGGATAAAAAAGCGAGAGGAATTGAAGCATCAGCAGCATACAAACGACCTTATTTCGGAGTCAGCAGACGGCAGCATTGAAGCTCTCAGCACCGTACACTTGCAGGGACCATTTCTGCTGCTCCTGCTGGGACTGGCCAGCAGTGTCGTCCTGTTCGTGGCAGAGAAACTAATAATATTCGTGACTAAAACACGAATTTAAGACATCTGTGAGGAGGTTCAGTTAGGAATCAATTTTTTTTGCACTACTCATGGCGCTTAATGTCTGCTAAAAGTTAAGCTCCTCTCATTAGTGTATAAATATTCTTTATTTAGGTCCATATACTGCACTGGTTTTTATTTAAGCTACGATATCCTAACTTAGGTACTGCACATATAAAATACCATTATACGACTCCCATATACGATAATATTAAAGGTAATTGACAATAATATGGCATAATTGGTACTATATGCACGATAACAATAAATATATTAAATACAGAATAATATCTAAGAAGGTTATCCTACACTAATGGTCCTGTATACATAACGAGGACCAGAGTCACGACTATTTAAGGTCCTTATTGTAGAACTGTCAGTCAGAAGATTTAACTAGTTCGTGTCCATATAATGTTCAAATAACTTTGAACAAGCCTGGTGCTCCGGGTATGGGGAAACACCGTCTAGCTTCGGGCTGGAGTTTTGAGACTCTCTGACCGCGGGTTCAATCCCGGCCGGGGTATGGTTTGACCCATGCTTATGGAGTTTAGCGTTGTGGACAAAGTACTGTGTACTATGATGCCTGCTGTGGACTAAGAGATAATGCTGTAAATAATTTCGCCTGTTTGTGAATTGTTAAGCATGAGCGTGAGCGTGTTTGATAGGAGTGAATGGAGACAAATGGTTTTTAATACTTGACGTGCTGTTGGAGTGTGAGCAAAGTAACATTTATGAAGGGGTTCAGAGAAACCGGCAGGCCGGACTTGAGTCCTGGAGATGGGAAGTACAGTGCCTGCATTCTGAAGGAGGGGTGTTAATGTTGCAGTTTAAAAACTGTAGTGTAAAGCACCCTTCTGGCAAGACAGTGATGGAGTGAATGATGGTGAAATTTTTCCTTTTTCGGGCCACCCTGCCTTGGTGGGAATCGGCCAGTGTGATTAAATATATATATATATATATATATATATATATATATATATATATATATATATATATATATATATATATATATATATATCTATATATATGCAAAACAACCACTCTGAAAGAATAGAGAAATTCCAAGCGCTTTCGTGACTACTCACATTATCAAGGAACTATAGTTCCTTGATAATGTGAGTAGTCACGAAAGCGCTTGGAATTTCTCTATTCTTTCAGAGTGGTTGTTTTGCATATTCTGAAATCACCTGTTTACTGTGATCTTATTGCATATATATATATATATATATATATATATATATATATATATATATATATATATATATATATATACATATATATATATATATATATATATATGTCGTGTCGAATATGTAAAACTGGTCAATTAGCAAGAACTCATTTAAAATTAAGTCCTTTCTGAAATTTTCTCTTATACATTTAAAGATATATTTTTTTCATTAATGTTAATGTAAAAATTTTTAATTTTGCACCAAAAGAATCTTACAAAACTTACCTAACCTTATTATAACAAAAACAATTTATTTTAGTGTAACCCAACTAAATATATGTTAGATTTGTTTACAATAATTTAATACTAAACAAACACAGTGAAATATATTTTTTTCGTTATGTTCAGAATGATTTTGGCGAAATTATTGCATACACAAATTTTCACTTGTCCTATATGGCAAGATGAGCGTTGCTATTTAAGCCAAGATCGCAAGTTCTGCCTATTCGGCACGACATATATATATATATATATATATATATATATATATATATATATATATATATATATATATATATATATATATATATATATATTTTTTTTTTTTTTTATTATCACACCGGCCGATTCCCACCAAGGCAGGGTGGCCCGAAAAAGAAAAACTTTCACCATCATTCACTCCATCACTGTCTTGCCAGAAGGGTGCTTTACACTACAGTTTTTAAACTGCAACATTAACACCCCTCCTTCAGAGTGCAGGCACTGTACTTCCCATCTCCAGGACTCAAGTCCGGCCTGCCGGTTTCCCTGAATCCCTTCATAAATGTTACTTTGCTCACACTCCAACAGCACGTCAAGTATTAAAAACCATTTGTCTCCATTCACTCCTATCAAACACGCTCAAGCATGCCTGCTGGAAGTCCAAGCCCCTCGCACACAAAACCTCCTTTACCCCCTCCCTCCAACCCTTCCTAGGCCGACCCCTACCCCGCCTTCCTTCCACTACAGACTGATACACTCTTGAAGTCATTCTGTTTCGCTCCATTCTCTCTACATGTCCGAACCACCTCAACAACCCTTCCTCAGCCCTCTGGACAACAGTTTTGGTAATCCCGCACCTCCTCCTAACTTCCAAACTACGAATTCTCTGCATTATATTCACACCACACATTGCCCTCAGACATGACATCTCCACTGCCTCCAGCCTTCTCCTCGCTGCAACATTCATCACCCACGCTTCACACCCATATAAGAGCGTTGGTAAAACTATACTCTCATACATTCCCCTCTTTGCCTCCAAGGACAAAGTTCTTTGTCTCCACAGACTCCTAAGTGCACCACTCACTCTTTTTCCCTCATCAATTCTATGATTCACCTCATCTTTCATAGACCCATCCGCTGACACGTCCACTCCCAAATATCTGAATACGTTCACCTCCTCCATACTCTCTCCCTCCAATCTGATATTCAATCTTTCATCACCTAATCTTTTTGTTATCCTCATAACCTTACTCTTTCCTGTATTCACCTTTAATTTTCTTCTTTTGCACACCCTACCAAATTCATCCACCAATCTCTGCAACTTCTCTTCAGAATCTCCCAAGAGCACAGTGTCATCAGCAAAGAGCAGCTGTGACAACTCCCACTTTGTGTGTGATTCTTTATCTTTTAACTCCACGCCCTCTTGCCAAGACCCTCGCATTTACTTCTCTTACAACCCCATCTATAAATATATTAAACAACCACGGTGACATCACACCATCCTTGTCTAAGGCCTACTTTTACTGGAAAAAATTTCCCTCTTTCCTACATACTCTAACTTGAGCCTCACTATCCTCGTAAAAACTCTTCACTGCTTTCAGTAACCTACCTCCTACACCATACACTTGCAACATCTGCCACATTGCCCCCCCTATCCACCCTGTCATACGCCTTTTCTCCAAATCCATAAATGCCACAAAGACCTCTTTAGCCTTATCTATATATATATATATATGTATATATATATGTATGTATATATATATATATATATATATATATATATATATATATATATATATATATATATATATATATATATATATATATATATATATATATAAAGTAGGTGTCAAAGCGGTTGAGTGGCTCCTGCGGCTGAGCCGTCTCCTTTTCCTGAGCGGTCTCTGCGGCTGTACGGTCTCCTTTCCTGAGTGGCTCCTCCTGAAAAGGTCTGCGGCTGAGTGGCTCCTTTTCCTGAGCGGACTCCTTCCGCGCCCGCGAGCCCGCCCGCGCCTTCTGCAGCGCCTTCTGCAGCGTCGTCCGGATCGCCCCCGAATTTTTTCAGAATTTTTTCGAATTTTTTTTTTTGAATTTCTTCTGCTCTCCTCGGATCAAGTTTTTGAGGTTTCCCCTCCCACCACCCACTTCCACCCCAAATATTCCTGCTCCATCTCCTCGGTTCAAGTTTTTCTCGATATCAATAATACAAAGATTTTCCCCCCACACCTCCCACCACCCACTTCTACCCCAAGTATTTCTCCTCCACTTCCTCGGATCAAGTTTTTTGGGTTTCGAAATTCTTATGATCTCCTCGGATCAGCACCCTCCCGCCACACCTCCCACCACCCACTTCTACCCCAAGTATTTCTCCTCCATCTCCTTGGATCAAGTTTTTTCTCGATATCAATAATGCAAAAACTCCATCTCCTCGGATCAAGTTTTTTTGGATTCCCCCCTCTGGGGGTAAGCATTCAAATGAACTCCTCCTATGGGGCATGGTACCTTTCTCTTACTTCAGGTCTAAACAAGCGTGACGTCACCCCACCTGTGTTTACTCGGCGGTCAGTGACGTCACGTGATGACCTCACACACACAGGCTGAATCTTGTCGACTTCCCCCTATGTCAGTGACGTCACGTGATGACCACACACACACAGGCTGAATCTTGTCGACTTCCCCCTATGTCAGTGACGTCACGTGATGACCACACACACACAGGCTGAATCTTGTCGAGCAGACAATAACTTAAAATGCAGGATAACACTATTTATTATACATCCAATGCATTTCATATACATCCAACAAAAAAAATCATTGAAAAAAAGGTACAATTCATTGACTAAAATCAACATATTTTTATCTTGAAGAAATTTTGTTCTGGATACACATTTTCACTCTTAACCCAGGATAACCCAAATAATTTCACATTTCAGGATAACACTAATACACAATATTTTCATTATTTATTTATTATACATCCAATACATTTCATATACATTTCTGGTAATACAAAAAAATACAACTTTTATGGCAAACATGATATGTATGCAAGGGATGGGGTACATCTCTCTTGCAGACTCGATTGAGAAGGCCATTGGTGAAATGACTATGATTTTAAACTGATAGAAGATAGAGGTATGGGTGTGTGTGGGAAACAAGCAGATTGCAACACTAGGGTTCGAAACAGTAAATGTATAAAAGGGATTCAGCATGAAGTTATAAATAAAAACAATAGATCAGGTCAGCAAACAAAGGGGGACAACAGAGGGCAGCAAGGGACTAGCTCCCTTAAGGTTTACTATACTAATAGCAGGAGTGTAAGAAATAAGATAGATGAGCTAAGATTAATTGCAAGTGCAGGAAACATAGATATTATTGCTATAACAGAGACCTGGCTCAATCTGAAAGATAGAGAGATGCCCTCTGAATGTCACATACAAGGCTATAAATTATTCCACACTGACAGGGTCAACAGGAAAGGTGGTGGAGTAGCGATGTATGTCAGAGACAATTTAAATTGTTGTGTTAGACAAGATATAAAATTAGAAGCGTCAGCCACTGAATCTGTTTGGTTACAGCTTCTCGAAGGCCGAGGAAAACTAATTTTGGGTGTGATTTACAGGGCCCCAAATCTTGATAGGGAGTGCAGTAAACTTCTATGGGACGAAATTCGTAAGGCATCTACAAACGAAAATGTTGTGCTAATGGGAGATTTCAACTACAGACAGATTGACTTGAGCAATTTGACAGGAAATTTAGAGTCAGGTGACTTTCTTGATACGATCCAGGATTGTTTTTTAAAACAGTTTGTGACAGAGCCAACTGGGGGAAATAACCTGCTTGACTTGGTTCTTGCCAGTAGGGAAACACTAATTAATAGTCTTGAGGTTAATGATGAGCTTGGGGAAAGTGATCACAAATCACTCAGTTTTAATATATCATGGAATTCCCCTAATAATGGCAATCAAGTCTCTGTCCCTGACTTCCGCTTTGCTGATTTCATAGGACTGAAAAATTACTTAGGTGGGCTGAACTGGAATGACCTGACTAAGGGTCAGGTAGGTGGTGATGGATGCCAATATGACGCTTTCCAGGGCATAGTTCTAGCTGCTCAGTCAAATTATGTTCCAAATAGGGAAATCAGATCAAACAAAAATGATCCTAAATGGATGAACAATAGATTAAAATATCTAATTGGTCAAAAGAGAGGCATATATAGGCAAATCAAAAGAGGAGAGGGGCAATTAAGAAATCGATATATTCAGTTAAAGAGAGAAATAAAAAAAGGAATTAGAAAAGCAAAAAGAGATTATGAGGTTAAAGTTGCAAGAGATTCGAAGACTAACCCAAAAGGATTCTTTCAGGTATACAGAAGTAAGATCAGGGACAAGATAGGCCCACTCAAAAGTTCCTCGGGTCAGCTCACTGACAGTGATAAGGAAATGTGTAGAAGTTTTAACACATACTTCCTCTCAGTTTTTACACAGGAGGATACCAGCGATATTCCAGAAATGATAAATTATGTGGAACAGGACGATAATAAACTGTGCACGATTAGGGTCACAAGTGACATGGTCCTTAGGCAAATAGATAAATTAAAACCTAACAAATCCCCAGGCCCTGATGAACTGTATGCAAGGGTTCTAAAGGAATGTAAAGAGGAGCTTAGCAAACCTTTGGCTAATCTTTTCAACATATCACTACAAACTGGCATGGTGCCAGATAAGTGGAAAATGGCAAATGTGATACCTATTTTCAAAGCAGGTGACAGGTCCTTACCTTCAAACTATAGACCAATAAGCCTAACCTCCATAGTGGGAAAATTTATGGAATCAATAATTGCCGAGGCAGTTCGTAGCCACCTTGAAAAGCATAAATTAATCAACGAATCTCAGCATGGTTTTACAAAGGGGCGTTCCTGCCTTACGAATTTGTTAACTTTTTTCACTAAGGTATTTGAGGAGGTAGATCATGGTAATGAATATGATATTGTGTACATGGACTTCAGTAAGGCTTTTGACAGGGTCCCACATCAGAGACTATTGAGGAAAATTAAGACTCATGGAATAGGAGGAGAAATTTTTTCCTGGATAGAGGCATGGTTGACAAATAGGCAGCAGAGAGTTTGCATAAATGGGGAGAAATCAGAGTGGGGAAGCGTCACGAGCGGTGTTCCACAGGGGTCAGTGTTGGGCCCACTGCTGTTCACAATATACATAAACGACATAGATGAGAGCATAAAGAGCGACATCAGCAAGTTTGCCGATGACACCAAAATAGGCCGTCGAATTCATTCTGACGAGGACATTAGAGCACTCCAGGAAGATTTGAGTAGACTGATGCAATGGTCGGAGAGGTGGCAGATGCAGTTTAATATAGACAAATGCAAAGTTCTAAATGTTGGACAGGACAATAACCATGCCACATATAAACTAAATAATGTAGATCTTAATATTACGGATTGCGAAAAAGATTTAGGAGTTCTGATTAGCAGTAATCTGAAACCAAGACAATAGTGCATAAGTGTTCGCAATAAAGCTAATAGAATCCTTGGCTTTATATCAAGAAGTATAAATAATAGGAGTCCTCAGGTTGTTCTTCAACTCTATACATCCTTGGTTAGGCCTCATTTTGATTATGCTGCACAGTTTTGGTCACCGTATTACAGAATGGATATAAATGCTCTGGAAAATGTACAAAGGAGGATGACAAAGTTGATCCCATGTATCAGAAACCTTCCCTATGAGGATAGACTAAGGGCCCTGAATCTTCACTCTCTAGAAAGACGTAGAATTAGGGGGGATATGATTGAGGTGTATAAATGGAAGACAGGAATAAATAAAGGGGATGTAAATAGTGTGCTGAAAATATCTAGCCTAGACAGGACTCGCAGCAATGGTTTTAAGTTAGAAAAATTCAGATTCAGGAAGGATATAGGAAAGTACTGGTTTGGTAATAGAGTTGTGGATGAGTGGAATAAACTCCCAAGTACAGTTATAGAGGCCAGAACGTTGTGTAGCTTTAAAAATAGGTTGGATAAATATATGAGTGGGTGTGGGTGGGTGTGAGTTGGACCTGATTAGCTTGTGCTACCAGGTCGGTTGCCGTGTTCCTCCCTTAAGTCAAGGTGACCTGACCTGACTAGGTTGGGTGCATTGGCTTAAGCCGGTAGGAGACTTGGACCTGCCTCGCATGGGCCAGTAGGCCTGCTGCAGTGTTCCTTCGTTCTTATGTTCTTATGTTCTTAAATTCATTGAAAAAAAAGATACAAATCATTGACTAAAATCAACATAGAGTAATTCTTTTTCTCTTGAAGAAATTCTGTGCATTTTGTTCTGGATCATCTTCGTCGTCATCTGATATATAATAAACTTCTGGGGAGGATGATGGTGGGGAAGCTGGTGGATAATTTATGGGGGAAGACGGGGAATCCTCAACAACACATGAACTAGGTTGGGAATTTGTCATGAAATATTCCATCTCACTCCATACACATTTATCACAATAACAGCTACTGGCACATTCTCCTCTCATATTAATCTCTTCATTCATATTATTATTAGTGCTACACGTAGTGGCATCCACATGAGACTTGAGAGAAGGTGCGATCTCGACGTGGGTGGGAGTTACAATATCCTGGATAAAAGCGTTAACATCAACTCCATGAGTAGGAGGCACATTCTCAACATCCACATGAGGTCGGGGAGAAGACGCGATGGTAGGAGGGGCAGCAGCAGCATCTCCATACGGGTGGGTAGGAGGCGGGGTGGATCTCGCTCCTAACAAACCCATCAACTCTAAAATCATTTGCTCCTGTCGGATTTGATTTGCGCGAATAAGTTCCAACATCCGCATTATATTCACATCTGGCAAAGAAAAAAAAATGTCCTGATTAGAAGAATAAGGTGCACCTTTAATTGCACTAAAGTACAAAAGTTTTTTACTGGTTAATACATACAGTTCTAAAATCATTTATGTGTAAAAGAATAAAAGATTTTTCACTATTACAACAAGATTCACTTGGTTAATGAACAAAATCACTTACCATTTACCGCAGGAGGATGATGTTGATTAATCCAACATACACAGGGATACTGTCTTCCCTCCTCGTAGACACCTCCAACGGGACACTGAATTGGATTCATCTTTGACCCGACTTGTTCTTGAATTACAGTAGATCCAAACAGTGACCCAGCACGGGCATTTTATACCAGAGTTGTTACCTTTGCTCCGCCTCTAAACGCCTCAGTCTCTACCCACCGTACGATAATTCCAATATTTTACACAGATTTTCATAATTCCACGTTGAATTATTAACAAATAAACTTGAACATGAGGGCATATTGAAATGCCCATATGCATATTTCAATATAAATTGATCATTCTTTTATTTATTTCTACTAAAATCTTTAAATAAATATGGTATAATTTTCTTTATGCTATAATTTGTTAACTTATACACAAAATATATAGCATATAAGACGCACACCAATGATTTTTCATGTTGAATCCTCTGATTAATACCGTACATGAAATTCCTCTTGTATATAATTTTCTCATATATATTTGTATAATGTTTTAAATCCACCCCGAAACTATCTAAATATATTAATATGTGTTTGTTCACATATATTTAGTAATCCAATGACCCATATTTCATCTTGATCGTCCAATATATTAATTTTGAAACTTACCGGCTTATCTTTTATCCTCATAATAACTTCATTTATATTATTTGCGGCAAAACATCCCAAATACGAGGCTGATCTTCCCGTATGATGTTTCAAGGCAATATTTATCTCTTCACAATTCATGGTCTATACTCGTGGATGTACTGTCACTGTTCTATTTTCATTTATATTTAAAATCGCATTAGTTTCACCAAACATCAGACAAATTCTATTCTCATCTTCCAATTTTATAATTTATGCGAAACTGATTCCTTATATCATTCAATGTCGTAATACCATGGACTTGCAATGGGGTTTTACCACCAATCCCCGAATGCGGAGCTGAATTATACGCATCTACCAATCCATTTAACACTTTTGATTAATTAAATGTATTGGCACTTGTCATATACTTGTATAATTTACGTTTCAACGTTTGCAAGCCTCTCTCTGCAATGGAAGCTTTTGTTTCATTCGAAAATACATGATATAACTTTATATGCTTACTCTGGAGATAATTCTGTACCTGTTTATTTAGAAACTCCCTGCCTTTATCTGTAAATAATCTCGATATATTCTTCGCCTTTTCATTCTTCAATATGTTTTGTAATGCGTGTAAAGTGCTCGGTCCGTCTTTCTTTTTCATGAGTACTGCTTGTAAATATCTTGAAAAAACATCGATACACACGAGAATGTATTTATATACATCATTATATCTGGATAATTTAGACATATCACCCAAATCGCAGGTTAATATCACTCTAGGTTTGGGTGCAATTATTTTCCTACGAAGAAACTTCTTAGGTTTAAGAACATGTAAAGTATATGATCTTTCTGAATTTAAGAAATTTCTGATCTCTTTCAAGGTTATGGACGGATCAATCTTTTTTACAGCTGTAAATAAATTGAAGATTGAGACACTTATGCAGCATATGGAAATCTTTATTCAGGAAACGTTTCGCCACACAGTGGCTTCATCAGTCCAATACAAAGAGGAAGACGTAAGGAGAGGAGGAGAATGAGGTAATCAGTCCCTCAACCTGGAGTCGATGTGTTCAGTCCATCAATCTTGTAGAATGTACAGCATAGGGCCGTAGACGTGGCTTATATACTGTAGTGAGGTGACGTGAAGCAGATGGAGGCGGGGTCATAGTGGTACCATCCACTAGTCGAAGTAGGTCTTCGTCCAAAGGTTGAACAAGTGTTGAAGAATTCTTTGTAACACGATCCCATGATGCTGCAGTGTCCGACAGTTGTGATGAATGGTTTGAAAAACCGACAAGTTGAAGATTGAGACACTTATGCAGCATATGGAAATCTTTATTCAGGAAACGTTTCGCCACACAGTGGCTTCATCAGTCCAATACAAAGAGGAAGACGTAAGGAGAGGAGGAGAATGAGGTAATCAGTCCCTCAACCTGGAGTCGATGTGTTCAGTCCATCAATCTTGTAGAATGTACAGCATAGGGCCGTAGACGTGGCTTATATACTGTAGTGAGGTGACGTGAAGCAGATGGAGGCGGGGTCATAGTGGTACCATCCACTAGTCGAAGTAGGTCTTCGTCCAAAGGTTGAACAAGTGTTGAAGAATTCTTTGTAACAAGATCCCATGATGCTGCAGTGTCCGACAGTTGTGATGAATGGTTTGAAAAACCGACAAGTTGAAGATTGAGACACTTATGCAGCATATGGAAATCTTTATTCAGGAAACGTTTCGCCACACAGTGGCTTCATCAGTCCAATACAAAGAGGAAGACGTAAGGAGAGGAGGAGAATGAGGTAATCAGTCCCTCAACCTGGAGTCGATGTGTTCAGTCCATCAATCTTGTAGAATGTACAGCATAGGGCCGTAGACGTGGCTTATATACTGTAGTGAGGTGACGTGAAGCAGATGGAGGCGGGGTATATAAGCAGTATATAACAGTATATAAGCCACGTCTACGGCCCTATGCTGTACATTCTACAAGATTGATGGACTGAACACATCGACTCCAGGTTGAGGGACTGATTACCTCATTCTCCTCCTCTCCTTACGTCTTCCTCTTTGTATTGGACTGATGAAGCCACTGTGTGGCGAAACGTTTCCTGAATAAAGATTTCCATATGCTGCATAAGTGTCTCAATCTTCAACTTGTCGGTTTTTCAAACCATTCATCACATGTAAATAAATTGTTTACACCAGAGAATGATCCCGCAGAACCAGGATCTCTATAAACCTTTTCAATTAATTTTGTTCGCTCCATTGGTATACAATTTCGTAGGAATCCTGACGTAACACATTGGTTCGCAACTGTAATGCTTCTGTACACAAATAACCCGCACATAAAAGAGAGAAGCTTACGACGACGTTTCGGTCCGACTTGGACCATTGACAAAGTCACACTAACCAGAGGGGGAGCAGGACGGCTATATATAGGCAGGAAGAGGTGGTGGTAGTAGTAGTAGTAGTAGTAGTAGTAGTAGTAGTAGTAGTAGTAGTAGTAGTAGTAGTACAGGAATTGTATATAATACCGACAAGATGAAATTAAGACACATGCACAACACCCGGGCATCCCCATCATAGACGCTTCGCCATCCAGCCAGCCACTGGATGGCGAAACGTCCACAACGAAGACAACCAGACGCCGCACACGTGTCTTAATTTCATCAGTAGTTGTAGTAGTAGTAGTAGAAGAAGAAGAGGTAGTAGTAGTGGTAGTGGAAGAAGTGGAAAATAAGGAAGACGAGCCAGTCAAATACAAAGGAAGGAGAGCACTGCAAGAGAGCTAGATGCCCACAGAGGGAGAGCAAGCGCACAGAGGTGCGTGAAAGGGGAAGTGGTGAAATAAATGAAGAAGGAACAGAAACACGAGACAGGAGAGAGAAAGACAACAGAGGAGAAAAGGAAAGAGGAAAGGGGAAGAGGAAGAAAAAATGAGGATTCAGGTTAAGTCACGGGTGTTCTGAAGTTTGGAGCATTTTACAATGTAGTGGGAGAGGAAGGCATCTACAGAGACGAAGCCAGGGCTAAGGTTCATACAAGGAAAGTTGTGTATTAGAGAGGATTCAACTAGACGGCGACTGTTCGAGTTGGAAGTAGGGAAGACAGTTTTAGCAGAAGACCAGTCAATAGGATGGCTATGATCTCTGACGTGACAGAAAAGAGCATTGTTAGTGTCGGCAAGCCTAACACTATTTTTGTGCTCCCTAAGTCTGTCAGAGAGAGATCGATCAGTTTCTCCGAAGTATTGAAGAGGACAGGAGGAGCAAGAAATAGAGTAGACACCAGGAACATCTGTAGAGGGAGGAGAGGTATGAACGAGATTAGTGCGAAGAGTGTTAGTCTGGCGGAAGGTAAGCTTGATGTCTAAGGGACGGAGAGAATTGTTGAGATTAGAAAGACCGGAAATGTAGGGAAGGCAGAGGATAGAAGAGTTCCCATGGGTAGAGAGTTTGGGAGAGAAGAAATTGCGTTTAGCACGTGAGAGGGCAGAGTCTATGAAATGGGAAGGGTAGCCAAGACGGGAGAACGAATTATGAAGAGTGGAAATTTCTGCTGGAAGGAACTGAGGATCACAGATGCGGAGGGCACGGAGAAAGAGGGAGATAAGAACACTTTTCTTGACAGGGGAAGCATGATAGGAAAAGTAGTGAATGTACATGCCACTGTGCATAGGTTTACGGTAAACGGAAAAGGAAAAACCTGTAACTGAGCGGTGGACATGGACATCAAGGAAAGGAAGCAAGGAATTAGATTCCAATTCAGCTTTAAACTTAATGGAAGGGGCAAGATTATTAAGAGCTTCAAGAAAAGGTTGGAAGAGACTGGAGTCATGAGGCCACAGAGCAAAGATGTCATCCACATAGCGGAGCCAGAGTGAAGGTTGCACATCGAGGGTAGGAAGAAGAACAGTCTCGAAGTATTCCTACCCTCGATGTGCAACCTTCACTCTGGCTCCGCTATGTGGATGACATCTTTGCTCTGTGGCCTCATGACTCCAGTCTCTTCCAACCTTTTCTTGAAGCTCTTAATAATCTTGCCCCTTCCATTAAGTTTAAAGCTGAATGGGAATCTAATTCCTTACTTCCTTTCCTTGATGTCCATGTCCACTGCTCAGTTACAGGTTTTTCCTTTTCCGTTTACCGTTTTCCGTTTACCGAAGCGTCTATGATGGGGATGCCCGGGTGTTGTGCATGTCTTAATTTCATCTTGTCGGTATTATATACAATTCCTGTACTACTACTACTACTACTACTACTACCACCACCTCTTCCTGCCTATATATAGCCGTCCTGCTCCCCCTCTGGTTAGTGTGACTTTGTCAATGGTCCAAGTCGAACCGAAACGTCGTCGTAAGCTTCTCTCTTTTATGTGCGGGTTATTTGTGTATCGTTCCAGTCACGGTATTGTGCCTTTTTTTGTTATGTAATGCTTCTGGTGTATTTAATGCAAGGTCTGTGAATAAATAACCAAAGGGTGATCGATTTATGGCAGATTTATATATATTTACAAATTCTTTATTTTTACCGAAAACTTGTCGCCCCAGAATCTCTACTTGTCCAAGATCTCTCATTTTAAATAAAGCAAAATGCGTGGCGTTTAAAGCCATGGTGCGACTATATCGTCCCCCGTGAAATATATTTTGAGTAATCAGAATAATGCTTATATTATGATGTCTACCTTTAGCAAAACATTCGAGAATAATTTCACTGTTACCAGCTTTTAAAAATAGATCATCAACAATAATTATTGTATTTTTATCAGGTGTTGCAATGACATTCTGTGGGTCGATAATATCTTTACTTAATGTTAATTTATGAGATATCTCTGAATCTTGTTCTAAGGGGTGTGATGTCACCCCACATATTATAATGTTATGAAATTTCTCGTGGTATAACTTTAATAATTTTGATGTGAAATAAGATTTGCCACTATTCGAATAACCGGCAATGATAATCCTTGATGGATAACGAAATATATCAACGTCAGCAGATGTGTATGTTGTCAAGTTCATTGTACTGTCGAGAGAGATTATGTTTACCATAGAGAGGTGACTTGTACACTGTAAGTGTTAATGGGTTTTCAAGATATATAACAGCTAAGTTAATGAGGAGCAACCTGCTGTTGCGGAGCGGGACTGCCTCACCAAAATTAGTTACTTTATGGTACCGATTGACGCGGATGTTCGGTAAGGAGATACGTAATGGCCGTGTGATTTTCTACTTTGGGTGTGAACAGCATTTCATGGCGTCTGTCTGACCTGTGTTGACGTAGGTGTTCAGTAAGGAGATACGTAATGACTATGTGATTTTCTACCTTGGATGTGAACAGCATTTCATGGCGTCCGTCTGTCCGACCTGTGTTGACACAGGTGTTCAGTAAGGAGATTATCGTCGGAGGGGGGTGTACAAAAATCATGACGCAATACTTTGGGGTAACCCATATAAGGTCAAGGATTCTCTCAGAGCGAGGATTGTGTTTCCATCCGTCAAGCCTGGCTGACCTCATCTTCCAACGCTGAACCACACATCATGGAGAAAAGTAAGTTGTACTTAGAAAATCTTGATATGTGGTGAACAGATATTATTTAACAAGTTTAATGATATAACGGAAAAAAATGTTTTGGATTAAATTTGTTGTTGGAGCATACGAATGAAATTTTTACTGGAAAAGTGCGTTAATAAGTGAAATTCTTAACAGAGGATAAGAAAAGAATATACGCGAATTACTTGGAAGCATTAGTGAAGAGGAGATTGTCGATTAGAAGACGCCGGTCGTTGGAAATCAAGAGAGGTGGTGTACATCGCGATGAGAGGTTGTTAGAATTACAGAATGAGTGGGATCGCATAGATGTATTATGGAAGAAGGCTGTAGAAACAGGTATGTATCCAAATTGTGATCTTTTTACTTCTGTTGTGAAAAATATTTATCGTAAAATTGTGTTAGTCACTCGAGAAAAGTTTTTTGTTCTATTCATTAAAATCTTAATTCGTAATATGTAAAAACCGAGAACGGTCCATACCCCCGGCCGGGATTGAACCCGCGGTCATAGAGTCTCAAAACTCCAGCCCGTCGCGTTAGCCACTAGACCAGCTAGCCACAATAACGGTGAAAGATTTTGTTCTATTCATTGGAAATCTTAATACGTAAAAATATTTTGGGTTATGAATTGGATATACTTTTTCCTCTGCAGGAAATACACCTGGTACTGTTGTGAATGAAACTGAGAGTAATGATGCACAGCATGGAGGTGCGACGGGGAATGAAGATGAGAGTGTTGGTACCTCACAGCGCGGAGGTGCAGTGGGAAGTGTGGATACTTCTGTCCCCATTAATGAAGATGATGAGAGAGCAACTACCTCACATGACGTGTCTGACAGTAATGTTGCACACAATAGTGGAGGTGAAGATGAGAGACCAAAAATTATCAGATACATCCAGAATTTTTGTGTGTGTGGGTATTAACTTCGTAATATGTAAAAAATTTTTTGTTGGATGTATATGAAATGCATTGGATGTATAATAAATAGTGTTATCCTGCATTTTAAGTTATTGTCTGCTCGACAAGATTCAGCCTGTGTGTGGGGTCATCACGTGACGTCACTGACATAGGGGGAAGTCGACAAGATTCAGCCTGTGTGTGTGAGGTTATCACGTGACGTCACTGACCGCCGAGTAAACACAGGTGGGGTGACGTCACACTTGTTTAAACCTGTAGTAAGAGAAAAGTACCATGCCCCATAGGAGGAGTTCATTTGAATGCTTACCCCCAGAGGGGGGAATCCAAAAAAACTTGATCCGAGGAGATGGAGTCTTTGTATTATTGATATCGAGAAAAAACTTGATCCAAGGAGATGGAGGAGAAATACTTGGGGTAGAAGTGGGTGGTGGGAGGTGTGGGGGGAAAATCTTTGAATTATTGATATCGAGAAAAACTTGATCCAAGGAAGTAGAGCAGAAATTTTGGGATGGGTGTGAAAGTGGGAGGGGGAACCTCAAAAACTTGATCCGAGGAGATGGAGACCATAAGAAAATGAAATTCAAAAAAATCGAAAAAAATCGGAAAAAATTCGGGGAGCGGGGGCGATCCGGACGACGCTGCAGAAGGCGCTGCAGAAGTCCGCTCAGGAAAGGGAGCCACTCAGGAAAAGGAGCCACTCAGCCGCAGACCTTTTCAGGAGGAGCCACTCAGCCGCAGACCTTTTCAGGAAGAGCCACTCAGGAAAGGAGACCGTACACAGGAAAGGAGACCGTACAGCCGCAGAGACCGCTCAGGAAAAGGAGACGGCTCAGCCGCAGGAGCCATTCAGCCGCTTTGACACCTACTTATATATATATATATATATATATATATATATATATATATATATATATATATATATATATATATATATATATATATATATTATATATATATTTTATTTTATTATCACACTGGCCGATTCCCACCAAGGCAGGGTGGCCCGAAAAAGAAAAACTTTCACCATCATTCACTCCATCACTGTCTTGCCAGAAGGGTGCTTTACACTACAGTTTTTAAACTGCAACATTAACACCCCTCCTTCAGAGTGCAGGCACTGTACTTCCCATCTCCAGGACTCAAGTCCGGCCTGCCGGTTTCCCTGAACCCCTTCATAAATGTTACTTTGCTCACACTCCAACAGCACGTCAAGTATTAAAAACCATTTGTCTCCATTCACTCCTACAAACACGCTCATGCATGCCTGCTGGAAGTCCAAGCCCCTCGCACACAAAACCTCCTTTACCCCCTCTCTCCAACCTTTCCTAGGCCGACCCCTACCCCGCCTTCCTTCCACTACAGACTGATACACTCTTGAAATTCTGTTTTGCTCCATTCTCTCTACATGTCCGAACCACCTCAACAACCCTTCCTCAGCCCTCTGGACAACAGTTTTGGTAATCCCGCACCTCCTCCTAACTTCCAAACTACGAATTCTCTGCATTATATTCACACCACACATTGCCCTCAGACATGACATCTCCACTGCCTCCAGCCTTCTCCTCGCTGCAACATTCATCACCCATGCTTCACACCCATATAAGAGCGTTGGTAAAACTATACTCTCATACATTCCCCTCTTTGCCTCCAAGGACAAAGTTCTTTGTCTCCACAGACTCCTAAGTGCACCACTCACTCTTTTCCCCTCATCATTTCTATGATTCACCTCATCTTTCTCTTCTGTATAGCAGTTAGGGAAATCACAGTCAGACTGACCAGCGAGCTAAACATCTGGTTCCTAGATGATGGCACACTAGCAGGTACAAAAGAGTCCCTCCTACATGACCTTACACAGGTAATGACACGGGGACAGGAAATGGGTCTCATCCCGAATCCATCCAAATGTGAAATCATCTCAGTCAGTCAACAAGTGATAAATGCAGTGAGATCAAAACTACCAGGAGCAGCAGTCATTGCCCCCACAAATAGTGTCTTGCTAGGAGCACCTCTGGGAAGCAGTGCCATTGACACAATTCTCAGGAAGAAATTGGAAGAGTTAAGGAGAATGGAACAACGAATAGGCAATCTGGACACCCACGATGCCTTGTACCTTCTCACAAAGTGCTTGAGTCTGCCCAGGTTGATATATTTCCTAAGATGTGCACCTTCATATGATAACCCTATACTGCACGAATATGACAGTATTCTGAGGCAGATTTTTACGAAAGTACTTAACCTTACTCTAGAAGACAGGCAGTGGAACCAAGCTACACTTCCAGTCAGACTAGGAGGCATTGGTGTCCGCAAGTCATCACAGACTGCGTTACCTGCTTTTCTGTCCTCGTGTATTGCATCCAGAGAGCTTGTAGCAGCGATTCTCCCTGAACATCTTAGGGACAAGATTGGAGTCCAGGACCAAAAATTCATTGACGGAGCAATGATCTGGGATAATCTAACGGGCTCTGAAACCAGACCTGCTCCTCCCAACAACTACAAACAATCGCACTGGGATGGTCCAATAGTGGAAAATATTGCCTCAACAATGCTTCAGAGTGTGTCAGGGAAGGATAGAGCCCGCCTCCTGGCAGTGAGAGCCCCTCATGCTGGGGACTTTCTGTTGGCTGTTCCCAACTCCAGCCTTGGCACACGTCTCAACCCACAGACCATCCGCATCGGTGTTGCCCTTCGACTTGCCGCCCCTATTCTCGCCGAACACAGGTGTATTTGTGGCAGTGAAGCAGCAGACCGATTCGGGTACCATGGTCTTGTGTGCCGTAAATCCGAGGGAAAGATTGCAAGACATGAGGAGGTTAATAACATTATCAAGAGGAGCCTCACAACAGCTGGATGCCCAGCAGTAAGGGAGCCACCCCAACTATGCAGATCTGATGGCAGCCAGAAGCGTCCAGCCTGGACAGATGGGAAGCAGGTGGTGTGGGACTATACATGTGCATCTACCTTGGCTGATACCTATCTCCAATACACCAGGGAAGAAGGAGGGGCGGCTGCCAGCTTCAGGGAGTCCCAAAAATCTAGAAAATATGGAGAACTTGCCCATCATTATATGTTTGTTCCCATAGGCTCAGAGACCCTTGGCTCATGGGGAAAGAGTGCATCTAAATTCCTTAAGGAGCTGGGAAAAAGACTCATCAGGGTAACTAGGGATCCCAGGGCAGCTAGTTTTCTGTTCCAGCGGCTCAGTGCGGCTGTTCAAAGGGGTAATGCCTGCTGTATTTTGGGCACACGCCCCAGCTCTGAGGAGCTGGATGAGATTTTCGCCTTATAATAGGTGATACACACGTAACAACATGTACCGTATATGCCACCTTTATATCAACAATGTATCTCTTAAATCTTCTGTACCATAATATGTAATAATATATATATATATATATATATATATATATATATATATATATATATATATATATATATATATATATATATATATATATATATATATATATATATATATATATATAGTGGTGAGAGAGTGCAAAAGGAGAGCAGATGAAAGAGTGGGAGAGGCACTGTCAAGAAATTTTAATGAAAATAAGAAAAAATTTTGGAGTGAGTTAAACAAGTTAAGAAAGCCTAGGGAAAGTATGGATTTGTCAGTTAAAAACAGAGTAGGGGAGTTAGTAGATGGGGAGAGGGAGGTATTAGGTAGATGGCGAGAATATTTTGAGGAACTTTTAAATGTTAAGGAAGAAAGGGAGGCGGTAATTTCATGCACTGGCCAGGGAGGTATACCATCTTTTAGGAGTGAAGAAGAGCAGAATGTAAGTGTGGTGGAGGTACGTGAGGCATTACGTAGAATGAAAGGGGGTAAAGCAGCTGGAACTGATGGGATCATGACAGAAATTTTAAAAGCAGGGGGGGATATAGTGTTGGAGTGGTTGGTACTTTTGTTTAATAAATGTATGAAAGAGGGGAAGGTACCTAGGGATTGGCAGAGAGCATGTATAGTCCCTTTATA
>NC_091341.1:26242067-26309567 GCF_038502225.1 Cherax quadricarinatus
GACCTGCCAGAATGTATGGCCTGCCAAAGACTCACAAGCCTGGTATCCCACTGAGGCCCATATCCTCGGGAATAGGCAGTGCTCCCCACCAGCTCTCAGGAATTCTCGCCAAACACCTCTCTAAACTCTTGGGCACTATCAGTCCAGCACATCTCAAACACTCGGGTGATCTTCTCAATCGCATTCGCAACATCAACATCAGGAACAAGAAACTTTCCAGCCTTGACGTGACTTCCCTATTCACCAAAGTACCTACTACACAAGCCATCAATCTCTTGCGCAGGAAAATTGACGATTCACTTGATCTTCCCATTCCAGCCAACGATTTCATCGACCTTGTTGAACTATGTGTTGGTTTTACGTGTTTCTCCTTCGAAAATCACCTCTTTCAGCAGACTTTTGGACTACCCATGGGTTCGCCACTCAGTGCAGTCCTGGCGAACTTATACATGGAACATCTAGAAGCCGAACGTTTCTCCACCATTATTCCTTCGTCTGTCACCTGGCTCCGTTATGTTGACGACATTCTCCTCATAACTCCTAAACGCTTCAACGTTCAAGCTCTCCAAGACAAGCTCAACCAGGTCGAGCCTTCAATCCAGTTCACACTTGAAGAAGAAGTCGACAACACTCTTCCTTTCCTTGATGTTCTGCTCTGCAAAGCTGACCACGAACTTCGTTTTAAAGTCTATCGAAAACCCACCAACCAAAACGATCTTCTCCACTTCTACTCTCACCACGACACCAAAACCAAACGTGGTGTGATTATAGGCTTCTTCCTACGTGCACTCAGAATCTGCAGCAATGAGTTCCTTGAGGAAGAATGCACTATAATTGAACAAGTATTTTCCAAACTCCACTATCCTAGTCACTTCATCAGAGACTGCAGACGGCGGGCATTAAACATCTTCAACACACCCAGAGAAGACACTGCCGAGAAGAGATACATAGTCCTCCCCAACAACTCCATTGCCAAACATGTTTCCAACATCTTTGCCAAAACATCATTCCAAGTATCTACCTCCACAACCACGACCATCAAGGACATCACCAGTAGTAGACAGGACAAGCCTCCATCCTCTGCAGGGGTATACATAATCCCTTGTAATGACTGCAACAAATTATATGTGGGCGAAACATCAAGAGACCTCCAAACACGCATTTCAGAACACCAATATGCAAGCAGGACTGATGATACAAGGAATGCCTGTGTACAGCATCACAATTCACACAACCATTTAATTAACTACAGAAACTCAAGACTTATAGCCACAGAAGACAACACTCAATACAGAAGAATCCTGGAATCATCGCTTATCTCTATAACCAACAATTTCAACCAGAACAATGGCTTCTATAACATAGCTGAACCACTCGCCAAGAAACTTCTTCATCGCTATCCCACATAAGAACATAGAACACTGCAGAAGGTCTACAACTTGTCCAATACCCCTGCCAAGCTACCCAAGACTCTATAACCCCACTCGGTGGATCATCAGATGCAGCATTCTTCACCTGACCTCAACATTCTGACTATAAATACTCTCGTACCTTCCAACCCCAGGTAGATCCGTGTGTGACTTGAGAAAGCCCACTGTGTGGGTGAAACGTTGTCAATAAAGGATCACATTATACTGCATTTGTGTTTATATTTCCATTGTGTCGGTATTTTATACCATTTATTACCATCGTTCCAGTCACGGTATTGTGCCTTTTTTGTTATTTATTATATATATATATATATAAGTAATGCTGAAGGCGGCTGAGTGGCTCCCTCTCCTGAGCGGACTCCTTTTCACACCTATATGCTAATGACCTTGACCTCGCCCTCAACCCCAACCCACGACCCCCCACCCACGACCCCCACCCACGACCCCCACCCACGACCCCCACCCACGACCCCCACCCACGACCCCCACCCACGACCACCACCCACGACCCCTACCCACGACCCCACCCACGACCCCCACCCATGACCCCACCCACGACCCCCACCCACGCCCCCCACCCGCGCCCGCGCGCCCCGCCCGCGCCCGCGCCCCGCCCCACGCCCGCCCTCGCGCCTGCCCGCGCAATGCGCGCCCGTCCTCGCGCCCGCCCGCGCCCCGCGCGCCCGCCCTCGCGCCCGCCCGCGCCTTCTGCAGCGCCTTCTGCAGCGTCGTCCGGATCGCCCCCGCTCCCCGAATTTTTTCAGATTTTTTTCGAGTTTTTTTTGAATTTCATTTTCTTGTGCTCTCCTCGGATTAAATTTTTGAGGTTCCCCCTCCCACTTTCACCCCCATCCCATTTTTATCGATTTTTTTTTTAATTTCATTTTCTTATGATCTCCTCGGATCAAGTTTTTTGGATTCCCCCCTCTGGGGGTAAGCATTCAAAATGGACTCCCACTTGCATCCCAAATTCCCTGCTCCATCTCCTCGGATCGAGTTTTTCTCGACATCAATAATACAAAGATTTCCCCCACCATCCACTTCTACCCCAAATATTCCTGCTCTACTTCCTTGGATCAAGTTTTTCTCGATAATGCAAAGACTCCACTTCCTCGAATCAAGTTTTTTTGGATTCCCCCCTCTGGGGGTAAGCATTCAAAATGGACTCCCACTTGCATCCCAAGTATTTCTCCTCCATCTGCTTAGATCAAGTTTTTCTCGATAATACAAAGACTCCAATTCCGCAGATCAAATTTTTCTCGAAATCAAAGTCTCCAACTCCTTGGATCAAGGTTTTCTCCTCCATCTCCTCGGATCAAGTTTTTGGATTCCCCCTCTGGGGGTAAGCATTCAAATGAACTCCTCCTATGGGGGCATGGTACTTTCTCTTACTACAGGTCTAAACAAGTGTGACGTCACCCCACCTGTGTTTACTCGGCGGTCAGTGACGTCACGTGATGACCTCACACATACAGGCTGAATCTTGTAGACTTCCCCCTATGTCAGTGACGTCACGTGATGACCGCACATATACAGGCTGAATCTTGTCGACTTCCCCCTATGTCAGTGACGTCACGTGATGACCCCGCACACAGGCTGAATCTTGTCGAGCAGACAATAACTTAAAATGCAGGATAACACTATTTATTATACAACCAATGCATTTCATATACAACATAGGGAAAACATTTTCACTCTTAACCCAGGATAACCCAAATAATTTCACATTTTTTTTCGTTAATACCCACAACAATCCACAATTTCTTTACAAAATACAACACAAGTCTAGACATTTTTCTCGTTTTAACTATTTCATCAGAAAAAGTCACCACAACACTTACAACTTATAACCACTTTTTGATAAATTCACTAGTCACAATTTTACATATTACGAAGTTAATACGCACACACACCTCACTTTACTTTGAACACCTTCAAAACACTCTCATAAATCATTTGAATATTCACAAAAATACCTTTGAACATTTCCAAACAACACTAAAACACTTCCAAAATATCATTTTGAGTACTCCCAAATACACCACTGAATACTACTAAAACACCACTGAATACGGTCAAAACACCACCAAAATCACCATAAACTAAGATCAACATAACAGACTAACACCCATTTTCACACAAATTCCCTCAAATCACTATAACCAAGACGATTACTAATTTCTATGAGTACACTCACCTCCAACTAAGATATAACATGAACGCAAAAAAAACATGAACACAAACCAAACACACACGAACACTTACAACAGAATCAACTCTTTTTTCGATATCTCTAATTCGACAACAACACCCACAACCCACAACACCCACATCTCACAACACCCACAACCCACATCACCCACACCCCACAATTTTTTCTCGTTTTAACTAATTTCATCAGAAAAAGTCACAACAACAACCCACAACTTATAAACACTTTTCAGCATCTCTAGTTCGACAACAACACCCACAATCCACAACACCCACAACCCACAACACCCACAACCCACAACACCCACAACCCACAACACCCACAACCCCCATCACCCACAACAACAACCCACTTATAACATCTTTTCGGTATCTCTAGTTCGACAACAACACCCACAACCCACAACACCTACATCCCACAACACCCACAACCCACATCACCCACACCCCACAACATCCACAACAACAACCCACAACTTATAATCACTTTTCAGCATCTCTAGTTTGACAACAACACCCACAACCCACAATTTTTTCTCGTTTTAACTAATTTCATCAGAAAAAGTCACAACAACAATCCACTTATAACATCTTTTTTGGTATCTCTAGTTCGACAACAACACCCACAACCCACAACACCCACACCCCACAACACCCACAACCCACTTCACCCACACCCCACAACACCCACACCCCACAACACCCACAACCCACAACACCCACAACCCACATCACCCACACCCCACAACACCCACAACAACAACCCACAGCTTATAACCACTTTTCAGCATCTCTAGTTCGACAACAACACCCACAACCCACATCACTCACAACCCACAACACCCACAACCCACAACACTCACATCCCACAACACCCACAACCCACAATATTTTCTCGTTTTAACTAATTTCATCAGAAAAAGTCACAACAACAACCCACTTATAACATCTTTTCGGTATCTCTAGTTCGACAACAACACCCACATCCCACAACACCCACATCCCACAACACCCTCAACAACAACCCACTTATAACATCTTTTCGGTATCTCTAGTTCGACAACACCCACAACACCCACATCCCACAATTTTTTCTCGTTTTAACTAATTTCATCAGAAAACGTCACAACAACGCCCACAATCCCACAACACCCACATCCCACAACACCCACAACACCCACAACAACCCACAACTTATAACCACTTTTTCGGCATCACTAGTTCGACAACAACACCCACAACCCCCAACACCCCACAATCCACATCACCCACAAAAACAACCCACTTATATCATCATTTTTGGTATCTCTAGTTCGACTACATTACCCACAACCCTCATCACTTACCAATTTATTCAAAATTTATTCGATACAAATTTTTCCCCTTCTTTTTACTGAATCTTAAATGTAATACACATTCCTCTTTACATTACTAAAATTCTAATAAAATCCTCTCCATACCCATCTCCTTGTATCCACATAAATTGATATTATACTCACAACAACTAATCTCACTACCCAACTACTGCGACATGTTTCAACACCCTCCATTCTTTTCCAGTATTCATAACTTTTCAATTCTATAATTTCTTTTTAAAATATTCACATATTACCTAAGTCACACACCTCCAACTAATACACAATCACTTTACTAAGTTCATGTTAACTATTCATCAACAAAAAAATATTAATACAATTTACCCACCAAATTTATGTTATAATCATCAAAACATAATATTGTTTTACACATTTTTTTTTCTCAAACTGAATATTCATACCACATTTATCATTTCTCATCTATGTTACATATCACATTTCTCACCCTCACCATCCCTAAAATATCCTTTCTTATTCATCCGTATATCACCAAGAGATATTTTATCCCGACGACCCATCACGATGTAGGAGCCAGAGTGTAATAGGTGGTGTTGGAGTGGTGATGGTTGCTCTGGCTCCTACGTCGTGATGGCTCGTCGGGATAAAATATCTCTTGGTGATATACGGATGAATAAGAAAGGATATTTTAGGGATGATGAGGGTGAGAAATGTGATATGTAACATAGATGAGAAATGATAAATGTGGTATGAATATTCAGTTTGAGAAAAAAAAATGTGTAAAGCAATTTTATGTTTTGATGATTATAACATAAATTTGGTGGGTAAATTGTATTAATATTTTTTGTTGATGAATAGTTAACATGAACTTAGTAAAGTGATTGTGTATTAGTTGGAGGTGTGTGACTTAGTTCTGGTAATGTCTCATGACATGGTAAATTTTTTTGTGCTTATGTCTTATATTTATTGTCAATATGTCAATTATAGGTTTTGGTGTATGTCTTAGTTATGATGTGTATGTCTTAGTTATGATGTGTATGTCTTAGAGTATGTAAAGAGGAATGTGTATTACATTTAAGATTCAGTAAAAAGAAAGGGAAAAATTTGTATAGAATAAATTGTGAATAAATTGGTAAATGATGAGGGTTGTGGGTAATGTAGTCGAACTAGAGATACCAAAAAAGATGATATAAGTGGGTTGTTTTTGTAAGTGATGTGGACTGTGGGGTGTTGGGGGTTGTGGGTGTTGTTGTCGAACTAGTGATGCCGAAAAAGTGGTTATAAGTGTGTTGTTGTGGGTGATGTGGGTTGTGGGTGTTGTGGGTTGTGGGTATTGTCGAACTAGTGATGCCGAAAAAGCGGTTATAAGTTGTGGGTTGTTGTGGGTGTTGTGGGATGTGGGTGTTGTGGGATTGTGGGCGTTGTTGTGACTTTTTCTGATGAAATTAGTTAAAACGAGAAAAAAATTGTGGGATGTGGGTGTTGTGGGTTGTGGGTGTTGTTGTCGAACTAGAGATACCGAAAAGATGTTATAAGTGGGTTGTTGTTGAGGGTGTTGTGGGATGTGGGTGTTGTGGGATGTGGGTGTTGTTGTCGAACTAGAGATACCGAAAAGATGTTGTAAGTGGGTTGTTGTTGTGACTTTTACTGATGAAATTAGTTAAAACGAGAAAATATTGTGGGTTGTGGGTGTTGTGGGTTGTGGGTGTTGTCGAACTAGAGATACCCAAAAAGATGTTATAAGTGGGTTGTCGTTGTGGGTGTTGTGGGATGTGAGTGTTGTGGGTTGTGGGTGTTGTGGGTTGTGAGTGATGTGGGTTGTGGGTGTTGTTGTCGAACTAGAGATGCTGAAAAAGTGGTTATAAGTTGTGGGTTGTTGTTGTATGTGTTGTGGTGCGTGGGTGATGTGGGTTGTGGGTGTTGTGGGGTGTGGGTGTTGTGGGGTGTGGGTGTTGTGGGGTGTGGGTGATGTGGGTTGTGGGTGTTGTGGGGTGTGGGTGTTGTGGGTTGTGGGTGTTGTTGTCGAACTAGAGATACCAAAAAAGATGTTATAAGTGGATTGTTGTTGTGAATTTTTCTGAAGAAATTAGTTAAAACGAGAAAAAATTGTGGGTTGTGGGTGTTGTGGGTTGTGGGTGTTGTTGTCGAACTAGAGATGCTGAAAAGTTATTATAAGTTGTGGGTTGTTGTTGTGGGTGTTGTGGGGTGTGGGTGATGTGGGTTGTGGGTGTTGTGGGATGTGGGTGTTGTGGGTTGTGGGTATTGTTGTCGAACTAGAGATACCGAAAAGATGTTATAAGTGGGTTGTTGTTGTGGGTGATGTGGGTTGTGGGTGTTGTGGGTTGTAGATGTTGTAGGTGTTGTGGGTTGTGGGTGTTGTGGGTTGTGGGTGTTGTGGGTTGTGGGTGTTGTTGTCGAACTAGAGATGCTGAAAAGTGATTATAAGTTGTGGGTTGTTATTGTGGGTGCTGTGGGGTGTGGGTGATGTGGGTTGTGGGTGTTGTGGGATGTGGGTGTTGTGGGTTGTGGGTGTTGTTGTCGAACTAGAGATACCGAAAAGATGTTATAAGTGGGTTGTTGTTGTGGGTGATGTGGGTTGTGGGTGTTGTGGGTTGTGGGTGTTGTGGGTGTTGTGGGTTGTGGGTGTTGTGAGTTGTGGGTGTTGTGGGTTGTGGGTGTTGTTGTCGAACTAGAGATATCGAAAAAAGAGTTGATTCTGTTGTAAGTGTTCGTGTGTGTTTGGTTTGTGTTCATGTTATATCTTAGTTGGAGGAGAGTGTACTCATAGAAATTGGTAATCGTTTTGGTTATAGTGATTTGAGGGAATTTGTGTGAAAATGGGTGTTAGTCTATTATGTTAATCTTAGTTTATGGTGATTTTGGTGGTGTTTTGACCGTATTCAGTGGTGTTTTAGTAGTATTCAGTGGTGTATTTGGGAGTACTCAAAATGATATTTTGGAAGTGTTTCAGTGTTGTTTGGAAATGTTCAAAGGTATTTTTGTGAGTATTCAAATGATTTATGAGAGTGTTTTGAAGGTGTTCAAAGTAAAGTGAGGTGTGTGTGCGTATTAACTTCGTAATATGTAAAATTGTGACTAGTGAATTTATCGATAAGTGGTTATAAGTTGTAAGTGTTGTGGTGACTTTTTCTGATGAAATAGTTAAAACGAGAAAAATGTCTAGACTTGTGTTGTATTTTGTAAAGAAATTGTGGATTGTTGTGGGTATTAACGAAAAAAAATGTGAAATTATTTGGGTTATCCTGGGTTAAGAGTGAAAATGTTTTCCCTATGTTGTATATGAAATGCATTGGTTGTATAATAAATAGTGTTATCCTGCATTTTAAGTTATTGTCTGCTCAACAAGATTCAGCCTGTGTGCGGGGTCATCACGTGACGTCACTGACATAGGGGGAAGTCGACAAGATTCAGCCTGTATGTGTGAGGTCATCACGTGACGTCACTGACCGCCGAGTAAACACAGGTGGGGTGACGTCACACTTGTTTAGACCTGTAGTAAGAGAAAAGTACCATGCCCCATAGGAGGAGTTCATTTGAATGCTTACCCCCAGAGGGGGGAATCCAAAAACTTGATCCGAGGAGATGGAGGAGAAAACCTTGATCCAAGGAGTTGGAGACTTTGATTTCGAGAAAAATTTGATCTGAGGAATTGGAGTCTTTGTATTATCGAGAAAAACTTGATCTAAGGAGATGGAGGAGAAATACTTGGGATGCAAGTGGGAGTCCATTTTGAATGCTTACCCCCAGAGGGGGGAATCCAAAAAACTTGATTCGAGGAAGTGGAGTCTTTGCATTATCGAGAAAAACTTGATCCAAGGAAGTAGAGCAGGAATATTTGGGGTAGAAGTGGATGGATGGGGAAATCTTTGTATTATTGATGTCGAGAAAAACTCGATCCGAGGAGATGGAGCAGGAAATTTGGGATGCAAGTGGGAGTCCATTTTGAATGCTTACCCCCAGAGGGGGGAATCCAAAAAACTTGATCCGAGGAGATCATAAGAAAATGAAATTCAAAAAAAAAAATCGAAAAAAATGGGATGGGGGTGAAAGTGGGAGGGGGAACCTCAAAAATTTGATCCGAGGAGAGCACAAGAAAATGAAATTCAAAAAAAAATCGAAAAAAATCTGAAAAAATTCGGGGAGCGGGGGCGATCCGGACGACGCTGCAGAAAGCGCGGGCGGGCGCGAGAGCGGGCGCGCGGGGCTCGGGCTTGCGCGAGGGCGGGCGTGGGGTGGGGCGCGGGTGGGGGGCGTGGGTGGGGGTCGTGGGTGGGGTCATGGGTGGGGTCATGGGTGGGGGTCCTGGGTGGGGTCATGGGTGGGGTCGTGGGTGGGGGTCGTGGGTGGGGGTCGTGGGTGAGGGTCGTGGGTGGGGGTCGTGGGTGTGGGTCATGGGTGGGGTGATGGGTGGGGGTCGTGGGTGGGGGTCGTGGGTAGGGGTTGAGGGTGGGGTCATGGGTGGGGGTCGTGGGTGGGGGTCGTGGGTGGGGGTCGTGGGTGGGGGGTCATGGGTGAGGGTTGAGGGCAAGGTCAAGGTCATTAGCATATAGGTGTGAAAAGGAGTCCGCTCAGGAAAGCGAGCCACTCAGCCGCAGCCCTTTCGGGAGGACACCGCTCAGGAAGAGACCGCTCTGTAGAAGGAGCCACTCAGCCGCCTTCAGCACTACATATATATATATATGCAATAAGATCACAGTAAACAGGTGATTTCAAAATATGCAAAACAACCACTCTGAAAGAATAGAGAAATTCCAAGCGCTTTCGTGAGTAGTCACGAAAGCGCTTGGAATTTCTCTATTCTTTCAGAGTGGTTGTTTTGCATATATATATATATATATATATATATATATATATATATATATATATATATATATATATATATATATATATATATATATACATACATATATATATATATATATATATATATATATATATATATATATATATATATATATATATATATATATATATATATATATATATATATATATATATATATATAATATGTATATGTATGTGTGTGTGTGTGTGTGTGTGTCGTGCCGAATATGCAAAACTGGTCAATTAGCAAGAACTCATTTAAAATTAAGTCCTTTCTAAAATTTTCTCTTATACGTTCAAAGATATGTTTTTTTTATTAATGTTAATGTAAAATTTTTTAATTTTGCTCCAAAAGAATCTTAGAAAACTTACCAAACCTTATTATAACAAGGACAATTTATTTCAGCCTAACCCAACTAAATATATTTTATATTTGTTTACAACAATTTAATACTAAACAAACTCAGTGAAATATATTTTTTTCGTTAGGTTCAGAATGATTTTGGCGAAATTATTGCATACACAAATTTTCACTTGTCCTGTATGGCAAGATGAGCGTTGCTATTTAAGCCAAGATCGCAAGTTCTGCGTATTCGGCACGACATATATATATACATATATATATATATGTCGTGCCGAATATGTAAAACTTGTCAATTAGCAAGAACTCATTTAAAATAGAGTCCTTTCTAAAATTTTCTCTTATACGTTTAAAGATATATATTTTTCATTAATGTTAGTGTAAAATTTTTTATTTTTGCTCCAAAGGAATCTTAGAAAACTTACCTAACCTTATTATAACAAGAACAATTTATTTTAACCTAACCCAACTAAATATATTTTAGATTTGTTTACAATAATTTAATACTAAACAAACACAGTGAAATATATTTTTTCCGTTAGGTTCAGAATGATTTTGGCGAAATTATTGCATACACAAATTTTTGCTTGTCCTATATGGCAAGATGAATGTTGCTATTTAAGCCAAGATGGCAAGTTCTGCCTATTCGGCACGACATATATATATATATATATATATATATATATATATATATATATATATATATATATATATATATATATATATATATATATATATATATATATATATATATATACATATGTCGTGCCGAATATGTAAAACTGGTCAATTAGCAAGAACTCATTTAAAATTAAGTCCTTTCTAAAAATTTCTCTTATATGTTTAAAGATATATTTTTTCATTAATGTTAATGTAAAAAAATATAATTTTGCACCAAAAGAATCTTAGGAAACTTACCTAACCTTATAACAACAAGCGCAATTTATTTTAGCCTAATCCTACTAAATATATTTTAAAAACGTTTACAGTAATTTAATACTAATCAAACACAATGAAATATATTTTTTTCGTTAGGTTCAGAATGATTTTGGCGAAATTATTGCATACACAAATTTTCGCCTGTCCTATATGGCAAGATGAGCTCTGCCTATTCGGCACGACATATATATATATATATATATATATATATATATATATATATATATATATATATATATATATATATATATATATATATATATATATGCAGAACAACTACTGCGAAACAAAAACCTGAAATTCCGAGCACTTTCGTGATTTGTCACATTATCAAGGAACTGTTCCTTGATAATGTGACAAATCAAGAAAGCGCTTAGAATTCCGCAATTTTTCACAGTGGTTGTTCTGCATATTGTGATATCACCTGTTTACTCTGATCCTTTTGCATATATACAGCATTTATGGAAATAAGATTGATTCAAGGAAGAGTAGAGTAGCTCCAAATTCTTGGATTAAGAATTCATTTAAAGCATTTTAACACCCCCACTTGAGGGGAAGAAGCAATTCGGACATTTTCTTCATTATGTCTTGCTAATTCTTGTTTTTATACACTTTCTGCCCATTGTCAAAATGGTTCTGTACTATCCAGAGCATCAATGCAGTATTCTGTTGCTATATTACCTGGTAACTTGTCAGTTAGGGACACCTGAATAATTTCTGACTATTTCTCAGTGTGTCGGTTCCTCATTTAAAGTAAACAACGGCAAAATGAGTTCTTTCACATCTTGGTTTAGGTAAAACAAGTCATACACAATATTTTTTCAAAGAATATCTTTCTATAATATACCCATACAAATGAGACAAAATGCATGCCAAAAAAATAAATAAAAAATGGGGTGGTACTTTAGTGTGCTGTCTACGGCAGTATTCGTAGTCTACGTTGAGAACTGACTTTTAACGTACGGTCTACCTGTTATATACTTTTTACCTTTAGTGTAAAGTTCCTATAGTGGATGTAGGATGCACATTGAAGTGTAAAATTGCTGGTAAACCGCACGCTAAAGTATAAATGAGCTGGTAGACCGCACGCTAAATTGTAAATGAGCTGGTAGACTGCACGCTAAAGTGTAAATGAGCTGGTAGACCGCACGCTAAAGTGTAAATGAGCTGGTAGACCGCACGCTTAAGTAGCACCAAAAATGGCATTGTTAGAGAGAACCCTAAAATATATGACACTCCTGTTTGGCAGAATACAACGATGAAGAAACACGCAAGACACAGAAGGGGTGTGATGGCTGACTATCGCCTGATCATATCGTTGTGGCTGTGTGGTGAATCAGCAATGGATGTTGCGCTCTTGACTGGTTTCGGTGTTTCAACAGTGTATAGGTGGATCAGAAAGTGGAAGGAGAGATCAGTAGAGTGGCTCCATTTAGGACTTCCTATGTACACCATAGTCACTGTTCCTATGCCACAACTACCACCACTACTACCATCACCACTACCACCATCACCAACAACAAGAACGATACTTAGTTCTACTGGCGAACTTCTCTTTAACAGTTATTCCAAATTCAAACACTTACAAAACAATTTTACAGATAATCCCAGACAGTATTGTTACCACTTTTAAGCCCACATTTTGGCTTAAATAGCAATGCTCTTCTTACCGAATAAGGCAAGCGAAAATTTGTGTATGCAATAATTTCGCAATAATCATTCTGAACCTAACGAAAAATATATTTCATTGTGTTTGTTTATTATTACGTTATTGTAAACTTATCTAAAATATATTTAGTTGGATTAGGCTAAATTAAATTACGCTTGTTATAAAAGTTAGGCAAGTTTTCTAAATTCTTTCCGTACAAAATTATTATTTTTTTTCATTAACATAAATGAAAAAAAATCTTCAAACGTATAAGAAAATTTTTTAGAAAGGATTTAATTTTCAATGAGTTTTTGCTAATTGGCCAATTTTACCTATTCGGCACGACATATATATATATATATATATATATATATATATATATATATATATATATATATATATATATATATATATATATATATATATATATATATATATATATATATATATATATATATATATATATATATATATATATATATATATATATATATATATATATATATATATATATATATATATATATATATATATATATATATATATATATATATATTCAACAAGTTGGTCGTCTCCCACCGAGGCAGGGTGACCCAAAAAAGAAAGAAAATCCCCAAAAAGAAAATATTTTCATCATCATTAACACTTTCACCACACTCACACATTATCACCATATATATATATATATATATATATATATATATATATATATATATATATATATATATATATATATATATATATATATATATATATATATATATATATATGCAATAAGATCACAGTAAACAGGTGATTTCAGAATATGCAAAACAACCACTCTGAAAGAATAGAGAAATTCCAAGCGCTTTCGTGACTACTTACATTATCAAGGAACTATGAAAGTAAAGCATCCAAGGAAGCTATATAAGGGGTCTGGCCAGCACCTCACTATCAGATCCCACAACGGTTAAACACCTGACGCGCGCCGACCCAACTTGGATAGGTCCTTTGCACAACTCACCCCACAAACTATTCTACCCACGAAAATTTAAAAATTATTTGTCCAGTGTATTATTAAATTCTTCCCAAATTCTATTAATTATAAATGGATCTAATTTATATAAACCAAAGGAAATATTCATATTCTTGTCAAAACTGTTTTATCATCTGTATTTTACAAAATTCATTTTTTGTTAACCTATACATCACTTCTGCAAGAATAAGAATTGTTACAATTTTTACTCTTGAAGAATAACTAATGAAGAATAAGCCAAATTAAGTCTCAATTCTTTCATAACTCATGTGATGACTAAGAAAGAATTCAAATTTTGGAGGAAAAGTTGTGTGCGAATGTATGTTTTTTTTATGTTACATGCAAAAAATGGATTACAAAACACCATCCATATGTAAGAAAGCCATGGACAAAAGGTTTTCGTAATTATGGATTTTCCATCAGTTCCATGGAAAACTAATCGGAAATATATACAGGATTCACACGTAGCGACTGATGAATATTTGGATAAATAACAACCAAACCTGTCGTCTGCACGAGCGTCATTAAGGCCACACCATTTCCCCCATAGGCCTATATTTCAGCTGAACTTTGGACATAATGGGATTAAGTAAACAATATATATATACTATATATATATATATATATACCTAGAGACCAGATACGTAATACTGTCCACATTATACCAGACTACACAAAACTTCCACGCCCAAGCAACTAGGAACATGCTCTCCAAGGTGGTGGCACCAAATGGGCGATTACGTTTTCATCTCGCCTGCATGCAAGAGATATTTGAATGCTTATAATTTGCAGAGAAAGCAAAATATTTACAGGCGTTTATCTCAGGACAGAGGTGCAGCGCTGTATGACCCTGGTGGGTTCGGCGCTTAGTTTTGATTATCCGTAATAATAATCGAGAGAGGAGGCACGAGCCTTCAAACTTCTGGGTGAGGTATGCAGTACTCTAAGCCAGACCACGCATAACTCAAAAGAAAACTCGTCAGCAAACTGACTTTTTTGGACGCCACAGACATGTGTGACCTGGCTCGGTGTGGGTAGTCATTCCAACTTGCCAAAAATGTATTTCAAGCTGTGTTATATATAAATATTTATTTACCACTTTCAGACCAGAATGACATTCAGATGGTGTATAGCGTATTTGGTAGTGGCTGTATTTATAGATTTTGCTGTAGCTAGCCGGTATGTAGGCGTAGCAGTGGAGCAGATTGGCGCTGATGTGGGCGTGATAGTGGATCAAGTGGTGGATCACCACCTCAGTGGGTGTCACCTGGTGCTCATCTCCACTACACTGCACTCTCTCATTACCTCCATCATACTCACGTAAGATGGGTGAACATGTTACCATTCTTTCTACTTCCAGTAATTTACATTAGGGGATTTCATGTAAATTCTGAAGCAGTTATTATAATTCATTTCTTAAAACAACGAACTGTTAAATACCGATGCTGATAGGAGCTTGTATTAGTTTAATATTGAATACTTTCGTCAATATTTAAAATGTTTGTAATTCTTCCTGTGCGTTCAGCGCTTAGTTATGATTATAATACCTACGTAATTCTTCTATTTAATCTTGCTAAAGGGGACTCCGCTGTGTTTAAATATTAAATCCATTGATTTTTCTGTGAATCTCCGCTCTTTAAAAAATATGAAAGTTTCAATTATTATTAATATTATTATTATCATTATTGTTATCAAAAAAAGAAGTGCTAAACCACAAGGGTTAAAGATTTCCAAAAAATTGCTAGACGCCTGAGTGAGGGTGGTAAGGCAGCCGTGTTGGTGGAGACAGGAAGGGTGTTCTCTCAGGACCAGCTGGCCCCAGACCAGCTCCTCCAGGGACTGTGGGGCGACACTAGAACCACCTGCCGGGGACTCATCGTTGACCTCTCAGTAACCAGTGTCAACAATACTCAATATATTTTCAGGTAGCTCACAACAAATAGAATGAAGCCAACACTGGTTCCAATATTATCTATCAGTTTGTCGATAATTAGGGAATTCCCAAATTAAACTTAATAACCATGTAACTGGATATACCTAGACGTAGACCGCCTCCAATAAACAAAAAGTTTTATGTTAGAAAAGGTCATTAAAAGTTCAACAGCTCATTTATAAAGATTATACAGTTTGTAAATGATTATGTATGTGTTGTAAAACTCAATACTATTAAATTACATCTTTCCTTTAAACAAATTATGAAAAGATTGCATTCAAAAAGTTTGTGAAGAAAATATTAGAAGCTTCCTGATTAATTACAAGACTTATACAGAGGTAAAAAGCATAGAGATTAGTGTGAAAAGGCTTCAGTGGAACAACTGCTAATAAATAAGTCCCCCCAGTAAATTCACAGTCTGTTTATATGATATACATTGTTCCTAATGTACCGTGTTTAATATAAGTCAAACGGGAAAATAACTAGTGGTTAGCGACAGGCAGCATTAGCAGAAGATAATTTCATATTGTAGGTTAGATTAGCTTAGGTAAGATTCGTCAGGAAACAGGACAAGTGTTTCCTGAAGCTTGTCTTAGTCAGATGATGACCCACCTTTGGAGCTTTGGTCATTTGACCGAGGCCTTTAAAATTTATTGTCATTTATAACCATTATTATTGGCCCTTTCATATTGTAGTTTGAGTCAGAGAATCCATCCAAGCATCTACCTAAATTTAGGAATGTAGCTCGGAAATATATAGCCAGATACAAAAGCGGTCTGGTGCAACAGTGCAGACCTCCACTATTCATCAGTTTTTACCTTTTCTTTAGAGTATTCTTGCTTTGGTGTATGTAATAAGTTTTAATATCATATCGCATATAAAACGGTTTCTCATATTTCTACAGGCTAGTAGAAGAGTCAGAGATGTGGAAGCTGTCAAAGACGATAGTGGTGGTGGTTGGAGGAAGGGCGGGGGTGAAGGATGCGCTTCTCCACCACAGTTTGCGCAACACTCCCCACGCCTTGTACCTGGCTCTCCACGACAACACCCTACACGACCTCACCCACCACGACTCACTACATCTTGGCTCACGCATAGAGAAAGCCTTACCAATGGAAGGTAAATCGTATATTTATATTTTACTGTCTCTTATTTATGGTCTTAATTTATATCAATATCGAATCAATAGGCCTACGTAAACTTTATCACAGCCTTCGCACGTAGTCTTCATTGATTCTGCTTTGTTTTTTGACTAGGTATTTAATGGTTTTATATAAAGTATTATTGATTCTGACAACATTAACTTTAGTCAAAGCATTGGAAAGGTTGTTGCTGGTTTGGCTCACAGGAAATGTAATGTGTTTACTGGCTATATATACATAATATATATATACATAATATATATATACATAATCATTTGTTCCAGAGTACACATAATCATGGTTCCTAGAGTACACATGTTCATGGATTCTAGAGTACGCATAATCATTGGTCCTCTGGGAATTTTGTGGGGAAAAACGAGAAAAGTAATATGTAGAGTATTTGTAGAATATACATATAACGAGAAACGTAATATACTTGTGTGCGCAGCTTCCGGGTGCGCTAGTGTGTGGGTGTACCGACGGTGTTTGTACTGCAACAAGGGAGACGCTGACGTTCAACTTGTTCTTCAGAATACCGCCCTATCATTCTTCAAGCTTCATGGCAATCTCTTCCCTGGTGAGGGTCTGGTATACAATTTGATGACTGATTATTTCATATAACTACATATATATATATATATATATATATATATATATATATATATATATATATATATATATATATATATATATATATATATATATATATATATATATATCAATGACATTATAAAGAGAAACCTCGCCACAGCCTGTTGCCCAGCTCAACGGGAACCTCAAGTGCAAAGGTCTGACGGAAGTCAAAAGCGTCCTGATGGAGCCACTATGCTACCCTGGAGGGATGGAAAGCAGATTACCTGGGACTACACCTGTGCCGCCACATTGGCAGACACCTACGTACCATACTCCGTTGCTGAAGGGGGTGGAGCTACTAGCCACAGGGAGACCCAGAAGATCCGCAAATATGAAGGCCTTCCCCCTTGCTATAACTTCATCCCAATAGGGTCGGAGACCCTTGGAGCTTGGGGCAAGTATGCTCTAAAGTTCCTCAAAGAGCTGGGTGAAAAGCTCATCATAGAAACCAAGGACCACAGGGCGACCAGCTTCCTCTTTCAGAGACTCAGTGTTACGATCTAGAGAGGAAATGCCTGCAGCATTCTGGGCACGCGGCCCACCGCCAGGGAGCTGGACGAAGTATTCGAGATGTAACTCTGAGTTGAAAAGGTCACACAGAATAATAGCAATCCATGTCTAGTATCTAACGAGAAACTTATTTTCTCAAACCACATGACCTGTTATAAACGATTAGAAAAAGCTTAGGGCTGGCTTTTTATATCTTATAATTTCACACTTGACATCTCAGAAACACTCTTACCCCATATGGGGAGAAGGGGGATGATGGTATGTTGGGGTTGGCACCGACCACTAACCGCAGTCTAAGGGTAAACGTGGACGGTGACACCTACGCTACTCTGAGACCTCTCTCCCTGCTTTGGTTGCTCCTTGTAACATTGCACAGCTGCTGATGACGCACTGAGAAGTGTGAAAGTACTTGAACTAAAGATTTCCACCCCCCCCCCCGTGGCTTGTCCTGCATATATATATATATATATATATATATATATATATATATATATATATATATATATATATATATATATATATATATGTATATATATATATACATGTTAATCTTATATGTATTTCATTTGCATATTGCCCAAGACGAGTTCAAGAACTTCATGAGTCATAAGTACCTGGTGGTAGCCCTGCGCTACTTCCCTTACATGGACTACCAGAGACACAACAACCAGCCAGGCACCACAGTCACGCCCACCGACTCCCTCGACTTCAGAATACTGTCCACCCTTACCAGCCTTCTTAACTTCACGTATGAGTATTAATTTAATAAATAAAATTAATACTAATGAAAAAAAAATCATAGTTGCAGTTTTTCAATTATTCATTAGTAATTATACAAGCAAATACATAATTTATAAATTGATTGTTGTAAATCATACATGTGTAAATACCCATTAGTAGAAGTTGGGCACAGGATACCAACAGTACGTCTCTCAGGGTATATATGCTGAGAGTTTATTTTAATATCTACTTTAGGTATTAAGGTATTTTTGACTAGTGGTGAGTAGATGACTTACAACCTTACTGACCTCATTAACAAACCAACCGGTAGGGTTTCGAACCCACGACCACGCTTTATAATTTAAAAAGTTAAGATTCAGCGAACTGTAGTAAGTGGTAAGATATTGCTCGTTTATATATATATATATATATATATATATATATATATATATATATATTATATATATATATATATATATATATATATATATATATATATATATATATATATATATATATATATATATATATATATCGTATATATAATATATCGGGAATGGTTGGTTAAGAATAGCATTGTCAAAGAAAATTGAATTATGGGGGAAAATAAAATATTAATGTTTAGTTGGGCACTTGTTATACACTGAAACTCAAACTACACAAACTGATAAAACAAAAGGTGGAAAATTTGCAGGTACGAGATGCATGAACAGCGTGAGTTCCAATGGGGCGTACCGACCAATGGCAAGTTTAACGGCATGATAGGCGAGCTACAGCGTGAAGAATCTGACTTTTGCATGATCGCGGCGCCCACGCCAGAGCGCCTCCAGGCTATCGACTATACTAAGGGATACACTCCTGATGTTATGATCGTGTTATCCCTCAGACCAACATTGCTCCCAGAGAACCTTTCGTTGATACGACCCTTTACAGGTAGGGCTTATATATGCTATTGCATTTTACTGTCTGTGTATTAAATAATACTACAAGCAAAGAATGTAAGTATAATGCTGCTCGCTGAGGCTAGTACACCAAACGGGGAGTAGAATGAAATTAGCTCAGAGGCACCCACACCACTGTATGTCCTTCGATCACGGTAACACAACTAGCTCTGCTGGGTGCTTAGTTCTTGTAGGATTTGGTGGTCCTGTGGGTTAGAGCGTCATGTGGTTTTCGCTCACCATGTGGCGGGCCAGAACAACATGAGTTCAAATCCTTGGCTAGTCGCAGTGATATATATATATATATATATATATATATATATATATATATATATATATATATATATATATATATATATATATATATATATATATATATATATATATTTTTTTATTTTTTTTTTTATTTTTTTTTTTTTTTTTATTATCACACTGGCCGATTCCCACCAAGGCAGGGTGGCCCGAAAAAGAAAAACTTTCACCATCATTCGCTCCATCACTGTCTTGCCAGAAGGGTGCTTTACACTACAGTTTTTAAACTGCAACATTAACACCCCTCCTTCAGAGTGCAGGCACTGTACTTCCCATCTCCAGGACTCAAGTCCGGCCTGCCGGTTTCCCTGAATCCCTTCATAAATGTTACTTTGCTCACACTCCAACAGCACGTCAAGTATTAAAAACCATTTGTCTCCATTCACTCCTATCAAACACGCTCACGCATGCCTGCTGGAAGTCCAAGCCCCTCGCACACAAAACCTCCTTTACCCCCTCCCTCCAACCCTTCCTAGGCCGACCCCTACCCCGCCTTCCTTCCACTACAGACTGATACACTCTTGAAGTCATTCTGTTTCGCTCCATTCTCTCTACATGTCCGAACCACCTCAACAACCCTTCCTCAGCCCTCTGGACAACAGTTTTGGTAATCCCGCACCTCCTCCTAACTTCCAAACTACGAATTCTCTGCATTATATTCACTATATATATGCATTATTTATATATATATATATATATATATATATATATATATATATATATATATATATATATATATATATATATATATAATGTGAGTAAATATCCAATTGTCCAAGGCTTTGAAAAACCGACAAGTTGAAGATTGAGACACTTATGCAGCATATGGGAATCTTTATTCAGGAAACGTTTCGCCACACAGTGGCTTCATCAGTCCAATACAAAGAGGAAGGCGTAAGGAGAGGAGGAGAATGAGGTAATCAGTCCCTCAACCTGGAGTCGATGTGTTCAGTCCATCAATCTTGTAGAATGTCACCTCACTACAGTATATAAGCCACGTCTACGGCCCTATGCTGTACATTCTACAAGATTGATGGACTGAACACATCGACTCCAGGTTGAGGGACTGATTACCTCATTCTCCTCCTCTCCTTACGCCTTCCTCTTTGTATTGGACTGATGAAGCCACTGTGTGGCGAAACGTTTCCTGAATAAAGATTCCCATATGCTGCATAAGTGTCTCAATCTTCAACTTGTCGGTTTTTCAAACCATTCATCACAACTGTCAGACACGGCAGCATCATGGGGTCTTGTTACAAAGAATTCTTCAACACTTGTTCAACCTTTGGACGAAGACCTACTTCGACTAGTGGATGGTACCACTATGACCCCGCCTCCATCTGCTTCACGTCACCTCACTACAGTATATAAGCCACGTCTACGGCCCTATGCTGTACATTCTACAAGATTTATGGACTGAACACATCGACTCCAGGTTGAGGGACTGATTACCTCATTCTCCTCCTCTCCTTACGCCTTCCTCTTTGTATTGGACTGATGAAGCCACTGTGTGGCGAAACGTTTCCTGAATAAAGATTCCCATATGCTGCATAAGTGTCTCAATCTTCAACTTGTCGGTTTTTCAAACCATTCATCACAACTGTCAGACACGGCAGCATCATGGGGTCTTGTTACAAAGAATTCTTCAACACTTGTTCAACCTTTGGACGAAGACCTACTTCGACTAGTGGATGGTACCACTATGACCCCGCCTCCATCTGCTTCACGTCACCTCACTACAGTATATAAGCCACGTCTACGGCCCTATGCTGTACATTCTACAAGATTGATGGACTGAACACATCGACTCCAGGTTGAGGGACTGATTACCTCATTCTCCTCCTCTCCTTACGCCTTCCTCTTTGTATTGGACTGATGAAGCCACTGTGTGGCGAAACGTTTCCTGAATAAAGATTCCCATATGCTGCATAAGTGTCTCAATCTTCAACTTGTCGGTTTTTCAAACCATTCATCACAACTGTCAGACACGGCAGCATCATGGGGTCTTGTTACAAAGAATTCTTCAACACTTGTTCAACCTTTGGACGAAGACCTACTTCGACTAGTGGATGGTACCACTATGACCCCGCCTCCATCTGCTTCACGTCACCTCACTACAGTATATAAGCCACGTCTACGGCCCTATGCTGTACATTCTACAAGATTGATGGACTGAACACATCGACTCCAGGTTGAGGGACTGATTACCTCATTCTCCTCCTCTCCTTACGCCTTCCTCTTTGTATTGGACTGATGAAGCCACTGTGTGGCGAAACGTTTCCTGAATAAAGATTCCCATATGCTGCATAAGTGTCTCAATCTTCAACTTGTCGGTTTTTCAAACCATTCATCACTACCTAGTTGGGTTATTGAGGCTAGGACTTTGGGTAGTTTCAAATTTAGGTTGGATAAGTACATGAGTGGGAGGGGTTGGATTTGAGCGGGACTTGCACATCAGAGCTTATTTCTTGGGTAGCATTGAAAATTGGGTTGGTCAAATGTTTGTTAGTCAAATGTTGTTAGTATGGGCCAACAGGCCTGCTGCAGTGTTCCTCCTTTCTTATGTTCTTATGTATGTACGTGTGTTTTATAGTATACGGCCGTATCCTACTTCAGGAGAACTGTGGCTGGTGGTGATGGCGAGCGTGGTGGGTTGGGGCACAAGTCTGTGGCTTCTGCAGAAAGTGTGGCAGTGGGCAGCGGGTGGGCAGGTGGTCAAGTTCACTACTTCTCTCCTATACAGCTGGGGCGCGCTGCTGAACATCCCACCTTCAGATCCCTCGGTCAACGTTTCGGGACAAGTATGTGCCCGTTAAATGATAATAAGGATCTTTACTTTTCCCATAATAATTTTTCTCCTCCTTGATGATGGAAACTGAAAAATTCGTGGATCTTAAGAACATAAGAAAAAAGAAACACTGCCGCAGGCCTACTGGCCCATGCGAGGCAGATCCAATTCTCCCACCGGCTTAAGCCAATGCATAGTGTTAGTATGATATCCCAATTTATAGTCACAAATTCATGAACTCATTTAGTGTTCTTGCTGCTACCTAACAGTCATATTTATGTGAACAGATATTGGTGGGATTCTGGCTTTTATTCTGTTTGGTCATCACTACTGGGTACAATTCGTCCTTGATCGCTCACCTGTCGGTCCAGGGAAAGTCAAAGACCATCGAAGGGTTCAGAGACTTGGTAGAGCGAGACAACTGGAAGTGGGGAAGTGAGGGTTGGTTCATGACAGGGGTCCCCTTGGAGTATTTTTCTAAGCATACTGATCCAATGGTCAAGAAGATATATGAAGATATGGAGGTGAGTGAGCATCGGGATACAATGTATTGTATATAGTAGTTTTCTGCTAGAAATAAATAGGCATGATAGGTCCATCAAGGTTAACAATTATTGCAAATTGTTTTACTGAAATGTGAGCTTTATTGAGTACTATAAATTAACACACTGCTCAAGTGTGAGCTGCAAGTCTTAAATCATTTTTTTTCCAAATTCATCAACAATTTGCCTGTCAATCTACATTTATTTTTTTAAACCAAGTGAACTGTCCCTTTAACAGTAAAGTAAAATGATAGTTTATTTGATATGTCTCAATTGTCACTTTGTCATCACCAAATCTAAAATAGTGTTAATAATATTATCAGCATCATCTAACGAGTATGTTCCAGTTATTGAAGATTGACGAAGCCTTCAGGAAAGTGCTGAAGGGCGGATACTCTTTTATCAGCTTCAAAAACTACGCCAAAGTCATCATCGCTTCCTCTTATACCGACACTTTCGGTAACACTCCTTTATACATCGGCAAGGAGGAAATCCCTATCTTCGTGGTCTCAGGATGGGGCTTCAGGTGAATCTCTTCGTTTTATGTAAGAAATTAAAATAATTTTTCAATGGGTCTGTAATCTGGTGGATGAGAGTAAATGTATCACTGGGTATTCATAGTTTATTCAGTTCTGATTGATCCGGCCTGAAGACAAACAGTTTCTTCATTTCAATTGAGTTTCACAAGATGAAGTGTAGCAGGGAAATAATTGTAGGTAAAATAGCAAGTGAACTTAGAATTGTAGGTAAAATAGCAAGTGAACTTAGAATTGTATGTAAAAATATTTATAAGTTCAAGTTGAATTTATTCAGTTTTTAGTTTGTTAGAAAGCTTTCATGATTTTATTTTCAAAGTTTTTCACCGTTCAGTTTTCAGGCTAAGATCTGTTATGTCATTACACAGGTGCGGTTTTTTTTGTGTGTGTGTGGGTGTGTTTGTGTTTAATCGCAAATGTAATTTTCGGAATCTTTATATCCTTATCTTATCTTGTATGTGATTAGTATGGCTCAATGTTTTTAATCTTTTCACTGTTTGTAATTAATCTTACTATATATATATATATATATATATATATATATATAATATATATATATGTATATATATATTATACATATATATATATATATACATATATGTAAATATATATATATATATATATATATATATATATATATATATATATATATATATATATTTTTTTTTTTTTTATCACACTGGCCGATTCCCACCAAGGCAGGGTGGCCCGAAAAAGAAAAACTTTCACCATCATTCACTCCATCACTGTCTTGCCAGAAGGGTGCTTTACACTACAGTTTTTAAACTGCAACATTAACACCCCTCCTTCAGAGTGCAGGCACTGTACTTCCCATCTCCAGGACTCAAGTCCGGCCTGCCGGTTTCCCTGAATCCCTTCATAAATGTTACTTTGCTCACACTCCAACAGCACGTCAAGTATTAAAAACCATTTGTCTCCATTCACTCCTATCAAACACGCTCACGCATGCCTGCTGGAAGTCCAAGCCCCTCGCACACAAAACCTCCTTTACCCCCTCCCTCCAACCCTTCCTAGGCCGACCCCTACCCCGCCTTCCTTCCACTACAGACTGATACACTCTTGAAGTTATTCTGTTTCGCTCCATTCTCTCTACATGTCCGAACCACCTCAACAACCCTTCCTCAGCCCTCTGGACAACAGTTTTGGTAATCCCGCACCTCCTCCTAACTTCCAAACTACGAATTCTCTGCATTATATTCACACCACACATTGCCCTCAGACATGACATCTCCACTGCCTCCAGCCTTCTCCTCGCTGCAACATTCATCACCCATGCTTCACACCCATATAAGAGCGTTGGTAAAACTATACTCTCATACATTCCCCTCTTTGCCTCCAAGGACAAAGTTCCCTGTCTCCACAGACTCCTAAGTGCACCACTCACTCTTTTTCCCTCATCAATTCTATGATTCACCTCATCTTTCATAGACCCATCCGCTGACACGTCCACTCCCAAATATCTGAATACGTTCACCTCCTCCATACTCTCTCCCTCCAATCTGATATTCAATCTTTCATCACCTAATCTTTTTGTTATCCTCATAACCTTACTCTTTCCTGTATTCACCTTTAATTTTCTTCTTTTGCACACCCTACCAAATTCATCCACCAATCTCTGCAGCTTCTCTTCAGAATCTCCCAAGAGCACAGTCTCATCAGCAAAGAGCAGCTGTGACAACTCCCACCCTGTGTGTGATTCTTTATCTTTTAACTCCACGCCTCTTGCCAAGACCCTCGCATTTACTTCTCTTACAACCCCATCTATAAATATATTAAACAACCACGGTGACATCACACATCCTTGTCTAAGGCCTACTTTTACTGGGAAAAAATTTCCCTCTTTTCTACATACTCTAACTTGAGCCTCACTATCCTCGTAAAAACTCTTCACTGCTTTCAGTAACCTACCTCCTACACCATACACTTGCAACATCTGCCACATTGCCCCCCTATCCACCCTGTCATACGCCTTTTCCAAATCCATAAATGCCACAAGGACCTCTTTAGCCTTATCTAAATACTGTTCACTTATATGTTTCACTGTAAACACCTGGTCCACACACCCCCTACCTTTCCTAAAGCCTCCTTGTTCATCTGCTATCCTATTCTCCGTCTTACTCTTAATTCTTTCAATTATAACTCTACCATACACTTTACCAGGTACACTCAACAGACTTATCCCCCTATAATTTTTGCACTCTCTTTTATCCCCTTTGCCTTTATACAAAGGAACTATGCATGCTCTCTGCCAATCCCTAGGTACCTTACCCTCTTCCATACATTTATTAAATAATTGCACCAACCACTCCAAAACTATATCCCCACCTGCTTTTAACATTTCTATCTTTATCCCATCAATCCCGGCTGCCTTACCCCCTTTCATTTTACCTACTGCCTCACGAACTTCCCCCACACTCACAACTGGCTCTTCCTCACTCCTACAAGATGTTATTCCTCCTTGCCCTATACACGAAATCACAGCTTCCCTATCTTCATCAACATTTAACAATTCCTCAAATTATATATATATATTTATATATATATATATATTTATATATATATATATTTATATATATATATATATATATATATATATATATATATATATATATATATATATATATATATATATATAGTACAAACTCTATTTTATCTACAGTCTTTTTATATGCTCACTTTACTCTTATGTAAGTGCGAGGGTTTGATTACAATTTTTTTTTCACCTGTCATAAACACTCACCAATGAAAAGGTAATTCACATATGGCCGGAAAATAATATGCATAATGGCAAGGATTTTGTATATTTCGATCGCATAGACCCTCTTCAGTGTGTTAATTTTCTCTTCAGGAAGGGTGCACCATTTCATTCAAGATTTAGTCAATTGATTTTCCGGCTTGAAGATACTGGTATTATAAGTTACTGGAATAAGGAGGTGATGGCTAGACGAGTGAGGGAGAACAGAGCGGCAGCTGCTGAGGACTCATTCGCTGTCCTGAGGGAAACTATACAGGTATGATTACTAGAGAATGATTGGAGTGAGAAGCATGAAAGAAGTATGATTGAAGCATGTTTGGAGTACGGAGTATAATTGGAGTATGATTATCCGAGAATTTACATAATACGGTATCGCTAAGCTCAACCTGAAGTCAATATTAACCAAAAAATAATTATTTTTAATTTTTTTTAAACATAATGCAACGTATAAAAATATTTAATTTCTTTTTTGTAAGCTATACACTGAAAGTTAACGTTATTCTCTATTTTATTGTAAAGTAAAAGGACACAAGTGCAGCTAATGTGACATTTTATTGTGGCAACGTTTCGCTCTCCAGGAACTTTGTCAAGCTCTATTTTATTGATTAAAGTATTCTTGAATGCAGGTGAACAGGTTATATGCAGCATTAAAGGATTCTTTATCTGTGTTTTTAATTTCACTGGTGGGCTTTCGTCTGTCATTCTTCGGAAGTGTGTGTGCATTAATAGTGTACATACATCAAAAGTGTACATGCCTTACATTAACAGTGTAAGTGCATCAAAAGCATACATGAATCAAATGTTAGAACATCAAAAATATACGAACAATACATCAATAAGTGTACGTACATGAAAAAGTGCACAAACATGAAACACGTACGTACATCAACAGACTAATACCTCGGCCGCATGTTTCCTGCAGGAGGAGAGGAAGGAAGTGGTACTAGGGTTGGGTCACCTGCAGGGCGCCTTCTACCTGCTACTGCTGGGCTCCAGCACGGCCTTCTTCACCCTGCTGGGGGAACACCTCAACCACAGGCTCACTTCACCTCAGTAACATCCAAGAATCACCTCAACCACTAAAGCCTTATTATTATTATTATTATTATTATTATTATTATTATTATTATTATTATTATTATTATTATTATTATTATTATTATTATTATTATTATTATTATATAATTATTATTATTATTGTTGTAATTAATTTTATTAATATTTTTATTTAATTATTATTATTGTTGTTGTGATAAAAGATGCGTGTGTAGGGATCATTCAGCACCTGGAGAACAGGAGTTATTTTGATCCGAGGAAGAGGAGGATAGTCTCAGTTCCTTTGATCTCAGTCACTACAGCTTAATCAAGTTTTTTTTATTCCATAGGAGCACAGAAACCCATGAAGCAAAACTGAACTAGGCAGCGATTTTCTTCTAATGATCTTACAAATAAGTGTGTTTGCTAGAGTTTGTCACATTCCATTACTTCTTTTTAACTATTCTTACTCACGAAAATGGTCGTAGTTTGAGACAGAAATAAACAATGCTCATATTCTTTGTTTTGTTTTTGTCCCCATGAAAAATCAATAGAAGCAGAAAAGATCAGTACATTTGCTTTCGTGAATCATTCGTAACAACTACGATAATACGTAGTGCTCTGTGATTTTTATCGTACTCCATGCAATTATTAATGGTTCAGTGACGTAAAACATAAATATTATTTAAAAAAAACTTTCCTGTAAGTAGTTTATCTAAGAAATGAATTTTATTGTGGGATATTGTTTTGAAACTCGGGTTTTTATAGCATTTGGTTTTATAACATTTGTAGCTGACTACCTTTGGTCTGTTATTACTGTATATCTAAGGATATATATATATATATATATATATATATATATATATATATATATATATATATATATATATATATATATATATATGCAATAAGATCACAGTAAACAGGTGATTTCAAAATATGCAAAACAACCACTCTGAAAGAATAGAGAAATTCCAAGCGCTTTCGTGACTACTCACATTATCAAGGAACTTGATAATGTGAGTAGTCACGAAAGCGCTTGGAATTTCTCTATTCTTTCAGAGTGGTTGTTTTGCATATATATATATATATATATATATATATATATATATATATATATATATATATATATATATATATATATATATATATATATATATATATATACATATATATATATATATATATATATATATATATATATATATATATATATATATATATATATATATATATATATATATATATAGTTTAGTTTAATTTTCATGCCAGTAATCAAGTAAGGAGTTTGCGCATCACTGTGTTCTCCCGCTTATAAATCTGCGAGGCAGACTCTTGAGTGTCAATAGTCTGTTGTGGCTGTCACGAGAAAGATACTGGACATTTCTCTCAGCACGCAAGGTGAGCTAGTTTGTTGTAAGTTTAAGGTTTCTGAATAAACATGATGATATATATATATATATATATATATATATATATATATATATATATATATATATATATATATATATATATATATATATATATATATATATATATATATATATATATATGTCGTGCCGAATAAGCAGAACTTGCGATCTTGGCTTAAATAGCAACGTTCATCTTGCCATATAGGACAAGTGAAAATTTGTGTATGCAATAATTTCGCCAAAATCATTCTGAACCTAACGAAAAAAATATGTTTCACTGTGTTTGTTTTGTATTAAATTACTGTAAACAAATCTAAAATATATTTAGTTGCGTTAGGCTAAAATAAATTGCGCTTGTTATAATAAGGTTAGGTAAGTTTTCTAAGTTCCTTTTGGTGCAAAATTATAAACTTTTACATCAACATTAATGAAAAAAATATATCTTTAAACGTATAAGAGAAAATTTTAGAAAGGACGTAATTTTAAATGAGTTCTTGCTAATTGACCAGTTTTACATATTCGGCACGACATATATATATATATATATATATATATATATATATATATATATATATATATATATATAAATTTGACGTTATATTGAAGTGTGAACAAGGTAACATATATTAATGAATCCAAGAAAAGATGTTAGCTGAATTTCAGTTCTGAAGGTCGGAAGTTCTGAAAGGCGTCTCCTCTCTGAAGGTTCGATGGAAAGATTATCCTGAGATTTATCTGAGGTGTGATCTTTGCACTTCTTGCAAGACTGTTTTTGAATGAGTGACAGTGAATGTGTTTCTTTTATTTTGAAAAATTGCTTAAGATTAATTATATTTACTCTATGATAAACCAGAAAAATTTAATTGTCTCTTGAAAATTTTCCGAATGAATTTGCCCAACGAGGATTAATGAGATTACTATACGTCTTAACCTAAGATATCACTATGTAGTATGATAATTGTGAATTTGTATTTATATATTCACGATGCGACACGATAACGGAATCCACAACTGCATATCATAGTCACGAACTCTATTGTAGAGCATTTTTATAGTGAAAAACGTTTAGGACAATCTTAATCAAAACTGCAGGCGAAGGGTATTAAGGAGAGAGGAGATTGCCAGTCGTCCACAAAGACCTCGGGACCAAGAAACACCGCAAGTAGACTCTCTCGCTTCATTCTCTGTTTGTCCTCGCCTTTTTATGTAAATATGTGTAACACCCATGTTCATTTACCAGTTTCAAAAGTCGAAACTGAAAATTAATACTCTTGTAGTTCAGCAGTAACCCTCTCGGCTCACTATCGAAGGACTCTGAAGACTCATGAAGACTTGGAGCATGTTTCCTGTAACTGACATCAGTTAATTGCTAACCTTGCTCAGTATTTGAAGCGAATAAGCTATTAATATAATTAATTAAAGGAAAATCCTTATATAAGAAATAAAAATGAAGCACGTTAAAAATAATTGAATAATTATAATACATTTATTTTACGAGACTATGATTTATGTATAAATAAAATTTAGTGCAATATCTTACACATTATAATTCTATTTAACAGCCACGTTAATGAAGAGAAGACTCCCAAACCATCACTTGGCTGCCTCGTACCGTGCCAAAATAGTGTGGATGTGGCTAAGGGGAGTACCAGTGAAAGAAATCTCTCCGGAGGTCGGGGTCAGCCTCGCTACAGTATACAGGTGGATTAGAAGGTGGCATAGGGAAGACACGGCGGGGAGACTGTACTACCATGGTGGATTTCTTTCCACTCTCTGGGAAGGCGACCCAGTCTATGGTACAGCCTTTCATGCATATCCCCAGAACACCCATGTTTGTGGGTTAAACTCCCTTAACATTTACCATAATCCAACATCAGTCAATTACTCCCAGTGAGGAAGCTAGTGTTGTACGGAGTTGAAATGGGTACTGGTTTAAACATGCAAAAACCTCTGATGGAACCTCTCCATAAAAATAACTTGAATGGCAAATGTTTACCCTGGAAGTTAAATAAACAAATTTTATGTTAAAAATATTTACTTTTAATAATAATTCCAAGAGGGGGAACAAAATGTATATCAGTAATATTACTTTACGAGGAATACACTAACATATGTTCCGAATAAGATTTTATCCTATCGCATTCATGATGGCAGCTGAGATGGTAACAGCTACGCTTATTAAAAATTTCAGTAGGAATGAGAGCCTCACTGATTACAGTGTGTTTGTTCATTAATGATCTGTGAGGTGAAGCCCCTCAAGGAAGGCTCCTTGTCGCGGGTGAGGGGTTCTTGATATAGGGAATTGGATCTGTGCTCCAGTTCCCTGAATAGAGCCTGAATACTTCCCACCCCCCCTCACATGCGCTGTATAAGCCTACGTGTTTAGCGCTCCTTCATAATTATAATATAATCTGTGAGCTGAATGAGCAGCACGTATCTACTAAGTCCAAAATAGTAGATTCTTGATCGACATTTTCTTGATATCTGATGTTTTCTTTGCTTCATAAAAAACGATTCATTACTTATAGATGAATTCTTAAGGAGTCAGACACACACAAAAAAACATACAAACATACAGACTATTTATTCACACAATACAAAAATTATACAATAACATTCATTCACACTAAAACCTGAACAGGGACGTTTATACACACAAACTGGAACACATCGGATCTACTGAACATATTTATTTGGCAGCGTCAAAGCTAAATAAAAAACTATTGTATTGACAATAAAGTGCTCACTAAAAGTCTTTCACTTCCTGACAACCTAACTACAATTTCGCTGTGTTGACGGCGGCCAGAGCAGACCTGTGTGTGACGCTCCCTGCCAGTTCCACTTGGATGGTTGGTGGTGTGACCTTATGGCGTCAGGTCTGCGCAGACGTGTGAGTTAGTAAGTTTATTCAGGAATATACAAATACAGTTACATAGACTATCATACATAGCAGCATATGTGTAGAGAACCTAGGATAACCCAAAAAAGTCGGAAGTGACTTATTTCCATTGGGGTCCTTGGGATTGAGCTGCTCCGTGGGGCCGTCACCCCAAAGGTGTCGCAAGTGTTATTGCTGAAAATCATCAGAGACACGTACGGGATTACAGATAAGTTGCACGTTGTTGCACTGAATGGAGCAGTTCGACTATTAGAGAAGTTGCTGTCGACACAAGTGTACGAGGCGATTGTGGAGCAGTTCAAGACGTAGTAATGAAAGTTACTGACGTTGTTCGGGTCTCATAGACGCGTCTGAACGCTACACCTGGCTTAAGTTGCGGAATGTGCCATTTGAGGTGGACGAAACTGATCTCCGACAGGTGTTCAGCAAGTATGGCGTTGTGCATGTGGCGCAACAGGGCAAGTGGGTTGGTGTGTATGCAGGTTTGTCGGAAGGAACGTTCTCCCTCAAGATGTCGTTGCAACACCTGTGTCTTTCTATGTGTTCCTATCTGACTTTCGTACACAGATCATGGTAACATATACAGGACAGCGCCACACATGCAGGATTTATGGGCAGTAAGATTGTGGCGGCGGAATTTGGCCGACGAGAGTATCCCCAGGGTATGTACAGAACAGTCATACCGGAGAGGGAGTGTAGTACAAGAAGCGAAACCGCAGGACGGCCGTGGAAAAGGTAGGTTGTGGAGTGATGAGACGACTGTCTTGAATGATAAGCTGAATGGAGGTCTTCCGACTGAGAAGGCGGAGGAACTTTTGGACATGAGGCATGTTCGGGAGAGTGTGAGGCCGGAGGCTGAGGGAGCTAGCCTTGATGAGGTATTGGAAAAGGCTTTACTGGGTATGTTTTCCCCAGGGAGGGGGAATTGCCGTAGACATCCGTGGAGGGATTTCAAATAGTCATGTGTGGCGGATGTGACTGAACTGGAGGCAACCTTTGGGCACGTCGAGGGAGTTAGGCCCAAGGGAGGCGTCCATTTAGTGGAAGTGGAGGTACATAGTGAGGCAGAGATGGAGATGTCGTGTAGGACGTGGGCACAAGGAAGAGGTCTGCGACGGCCTCGGATTCGGATGATGTCCTGACGTCTGCTCAAAGGCAGAGAAAAAACGCTTGGGTGGAGGTGGTCAAGAGTGTAGAGAGTGGAGGGCATAATAAGCAGGAACGGGGCTTGGGGTGAAGAGTAAAGTGAGCCATACCAGTAAGGGTGCAGACGCGAAAGGTAGTGTCGGGCAGTGTGGAAGAATAACTTAATTGCCGGCCTTCGGTGTTTCACGATCAGTGTGAATCATAAATCAATGTGAATCAATGTGGTCTGGGAGGTTTGTGACTGTATCGTATGGATGTTGAATTTCTGCAGGAGAGCAACATTGAGGGGTCAGGATTTCGTGGTACCTAGTTATGTGGTATATGCCATACCCACTGTACGGAGGGGAAGTAAATTTCAATTTTTTTTATTCAATTTCAGTTAAATTTTTACTGTGATGTAAGCAGCATTTGATGCGTACACACTGTAATGACATTTTGTCTTAAAAGATAGAAAAAATAAATGTTGCCTTTATCCTATAGGGCATAAAACTCTCCCTTTACAAAATTGGTAAAACATACAATTGGTAAAACATACAATTGGTAAAACATACAATTTTGTCGTTGACATCAAATTAAAGATAAAGGGCTAAATAATCTTTATTTCAAGTCCTTTGAGCGATATGTCAATAGATTGCATAATAAAAAAATTAAAATTTTTTTAAGGACTTTTTGGGAGAAAAAAAAAATCAGTAAAAACAAAACAGTAAAAAACATCGCAAATCAACCCTGAAACTGAATAGAACCATCATTCCTCAATAACGTGTGCAAAAAATCATGACACTCTTGTAAATACTTTTCGCAAAAACTGAAAAATAATGTCAGTAACTTATTCCTGAGTTACACATATGTTTTCTGTAAAACTCTACGGTCATGTCACGCCACATTTCACTATGTTTTACACTTCCATGTTGATAGCCTACGGGCGACTGAGGTGCAATCACTCTGTTCACTTGAATACAGTCCTCAGAAGTTGCCACAGAGTATTTAGAAGGAAACAATCATAAAAATCGTAATTTTTGAAGCATAAAAAAAATTAATTACTCTTGATGACAGCAAGAACCAAAAAAAAATTATATTTTTGAAAAAAAAACATACTTAAAAATAATAGAAACAAGCTGATTGCATCAACATATTGCCAATATTATGCACTATTTTTTCGGTAAGAAAACCTCTTTTCATAATATTTCAATTTTTCTTTTTTTTTCTCTCATGAAACCTTCCTACTCCTTAAGGAATAGAAAGGTGTTGGAAAATGGGGTCTGTAGATTCTGTGGGGATGAGGAGACGGCTTTTCATGTTGTGTATTTTTTTGCGAGCGCTTGGAGGGGCTAAGGGAATGGTTCGCTTGTGTTCTAACTTTGGTGGTGGTGGGGGAGAAGGATGTTCGTTTTGACGGCGCTCAGTTTGGACGTGTGTGGGGTGTTGGAGACAGAGGCAAGGGCGGCGGCGTACGTGGTTGTGGATTGTTTTTATCATGTGGGGATATAGGGGTAGAGATGATTTGGGAATGAGGCGTCGTATATTAGCAGCGAAGATGTATCGAACCAAGTGTAAAAATATGGCTGTGTATGGGAGTCAATGGGGGTCAAGTTTTCCAGGTGGTCAGAGCCGTCGCTTGAGTTGGTGTCACCCGGGGCGGAATCTCTGGTGCCACCCCCATGAAATTCAAGGGTGGGGGGATGGGGGAGTAAACTCCAGTTACGTCACTGCTGCATGACTAGTGACAAATGTTTAACAATGAGAACGTTTAAGGGCCATAAACTGAACAGAATACTTCTCAACTTCATTAATGGTCAAATAAATAATCGTAGTAATATTTAGGAAACATAAACTCAAATACCACTTTGAGTACAGCCAACAGATCCTACATTTATTCATCTTCAACAATGCCAAAACAAAACAAAAAAAAACTTGAAAAATAAAGAAAAAATTGCAATATCAGAGAAACACTAGTTCCGATATGACCTTGAGTACAGGTAACATCTCAGTGAATGTGATCTTACATTTGACCTTGAGTACAGGTAACATCTCAGTGAATGTGATCTTACATTTGACCTTGAGTACAGGTAACATCTCAGTGAATGTGATCTTACATTTGACGTTGAGTACAGGTAACATCTCAGTGAATGTGATCTTACATTTGACCTTGAGTACAGGTAACATCTCAGTGAATATGATCTTACATTTGACCTTGAGTACAGGTAACATCTCAGTGAATGTGATCTTACATTTGACCTTGAGTACAGGTAACATCTCAGTGAATGTGATCTTACATTTGACCTTGAGTACAGGTAACATCTCAGTGAATGTGATCTTACATTTGACCTTGAGTACAGGTAACATCTCAGTGAATCTGATCTTAAATTTCCTTTGCCTTCAATTATGCAAAATCATGTATCACATCATTAAAATCAATCTATCAAATCATCAAAATTAACGATGGATTCTTCTCTTACGTTGGCGAGGCACTGTTTTGTGCATTAGTGTCACCTTCTTTAGAGGTTCTATGGTGTTACCCCCTAAATGGTGTCACCCGGGTCGCCCTCCCCCTTACGACGCCTCTACAGGTGGTTATGAGGACATCAGCGTAGGGGGTCAATTGTCGCTGTGACCCGGGGGAGCCCGTTCCTGGGGTACAGGATCCTGGGGAATGGGGTGTGGGACGACATTGAAGGTTAGTGCTTTAGTAAGGGTGCAGTGTAATTGTGCTTTAAAAATTATATTTATAGCTTTATTCCCAAAACACTGCGGAGTATTTTATAAATATTAAATGAAAGTTTTTGGGTCAGTTTCAAATAAATCCACTATGGCATTCGTGTTATTATACTCAACTATGCGTTATACAATGAATACTAACATGTGTACATGTATGTATAGGGCGGTACGCGCGGGTTTAGTGAGTGTTAAGTAGTTGAGTGAGAGGACCAGAGTGCAAGGGAACATCTCGCTCCTGTCCTCCCTCGCCATACCTTACTAGTCAATGGTAACAAACGCTCTGGCAAATTGTCCAATTGTCTAGCTGGTTCTTGAATGACCGTATTTTCTTGTCGCTTGCAACATTAGCGGGTAGTTTATTCCATTGTTATAATTCTGTTTGCAGTAAAACTTTATCATACTATCTTATTGCATCTTTTTCCTGGTTTTATTTCTTTATTTCAAGTTATGAACTCGTTCAGTATCTCACAGTTCGCGTTTAAGAACATAAGAACATAAGAAAGAAGGAACACTGCAGCAGGCCTACTGGCCCATGCAAAGCAGGTCCATGTGAACATGAAAAGTGTCAAAGCCATTCATTATCTCAATGATTTGAATAGAATCTCATTTTTTGACTTCTTTTAATAAGAGAAAAAAGCGTTTTGAGACGCTAAACAAGATTTGTTTATGAGCGACGTTACGTATTTGATAGCTCCTCTCTATACCCTTTCCCGTATATCTTTTTTATTCAGACTGTAGACCAAAATTAGACGGCACATTCAGGACGCGGTTTAATAAGTGTATCAGTCAGTATGTTGTCTGGTGCTTTGTGTTTGAAGTTTCTAGCTGAGAAAGCTTTCTAGCTGAGAAAGCTTTCTAGCTGAGAAAGCATTCTAGCTGAGAAAGCCAACATTCTGCTAGCTTCGTTGCTCGCAGAGAAACATTTCTTGGTATGTTTGAGGACGTTGCCTATACTCCATCATCCTTTTTGTCTTGTTTCCGTTAATTTGTTGCCAAAAATTTTAGTTTATCAAACAAATACAAACGCAGAACAAATTCATATGATACTGATGGAATCAGTGTAGTTGTTTCTGAGTTTTGTTTAATTTTATGTTCGTGATAAAACTAGGTGCTCTTTACTTGCAGTGAAAAGGTTTAATTTATGGCACAACCAAGAGCTCTTACCGGGGTGTTAGCAGTGTTGATGTGCACAGTGCTACACACCTGTCAAGGAGCTGGGGGTACACTGCGCCTTCCTCCAGGTTAGTTGACAGCATATAGTATATACTGAAGATTCCCAATTTCATTTTACAATTTTTTTCTTAATGAAGTTATTTAGCTGAGTTACTGCCAAAAATATATCTTCAGGTTAATGCAGCAGGAAAAAAAAGTCATGAAAACTTCCAGCAGCAGAAACCCTTCCAACTCTATTATATGTATTGTAACAATTATTTTATTTTCAATGGATCCAGGAGAACATATGGGACTTTTGAGTCCTTACTGGTCGGCTGGACTTGTACTTGAAGCTGCGTTTCAACCACACTGCTCCGCTATCGTAATCCATGACGCCAACAACTTACCATCTACCGATTTCATAGTAAATATAGAAAATATTAATATTTTAATTTACTTTCATCGATAATATTACGAGAGAATTTTTGGAATATTGACAATAGAAATTTTTTTCCACCATTGGAATAGTTTAATGTAAACTAAATGAATACCATGAATGACAATTCTAAAAACTTGTTATGCATTAAAACTGAATAACATAATATTAAATAAGATAACTGTTATCATAACCCCTCTCCTGTATAAATTACTAAATTTAAAAAGAGGAGCTTTCGTTTTTCTTTTTGGGCCACCCTGCCTCGGTGGGATACGGCCGGTGTGTTGAAAGAAAAACTGTTATCATTCCAGATTTAGGAAATTTCACTTGATCGATGCCCTCTTCAGTCTCTAAAAATGACGCTTTGTATATACTTAGAAATTTGCATGAGAATACTTAGGTGATAGGTTACTTATCTGGCCCTGTTAGGTAAGATCAGCTGTTAAGGAAATATCTCAAAACAGGATCAGCTGTTATGGGAACATTTCTAAGTAGGATTAGCTGTTTAGGAGACACATTTATTTAGAAGTAGCTTTTTTAAATTCTCGTATTATACACAATTTTCCTTGCCGTGTCATTTTGTTTTATCCAAATCGGCTGTTGATGATCTAGCCATTGCTACTTTTGTGGTCTTTTGATTGTTTTTATACTTGTCGTATATGTCGTAAAATTTTTTAACATTCCTATAATTTATAATTCAGAGCTTCGAGCAGTTGTGGGCTCCCTGGGGTGTGGGAGTATTCAAGGTGGTAGCAGACAGCAGTGACGCTAACATGACGACGCAGACGAAGTTGTCACTTGTGGTTGCCGAAGCTCGGAGGGTACGTCATCCACATTATCATTCATGCTGGACACCATTTACATTACTACTGAGGAGAGTACTTTCCTGTCACGTTACTGCTGAGGCGGATTGATTGCTTACATTATTGCTAAGGAGAATAGTTCAAATAACGTCTACTATGTATAAATAAAGCGTAATGAACACTTATCAATGCTGAATAATAACTCACGTGGAGACAGAAGCACAAGATTAATTGGTCTGTATATTTTGACCCCCTTCTGGGAAGGGTATCAAAATATACAAATCAGTTAATCTTTTCTGTTTGTCTTTACTTGGGTTATTATTAAGCACCTACCATATTAATGTTGGCAGCTACGGCAAGTGTCATGGTGCGTGACGGTGGTAGTGGTGAGTGACAACGCAGACTTCCTCAATACCTTCGCTGAGTGTTCCCTCAAGGTCCGCCTCCTGGTGTGGTCGACGAGGCTCCTCGCCGTCACTCGCCTACAGGTGTACCAGCTCCTGAGCAAACACTGGACATTCTCCATGATGAATGCTATGCTAGTGGTTTTGAACGAGACGTTGAGTCTACCCAGGTAACAAACTGCTTTATGTAAAGTAAAAGGACACAAGTGCAACTAATGTGACATTTTATTGTGGCAACGTTTCGCTCTCCTTTTAGTTTACATATTGTCGGTAATTCTACCAACATTATTACAAACTGCTTTATAAAATAATTTAACCGCCTAATTTAAAAATATGCATAATGAAATTTTTTTTAGTTTTATTAACAAAGAATTTATTTCCAGAAACCTGTTTTCGAAGTAGGAATCGAAGACATTGAGATCCAGCACTAACTTCGTAATTTTTTGAGTTCTTGAAGAAATTATTATATTGGAATTTTCTTTTGATTATATTCGCTAATTATAATCATTATTTATATTGGCCATATGATCATTGAGGTTGATGTGTTATCCAGATCGTTATCGTATTATAAAGTTATTTCCCATACGGTTATATAATCCAGACATTTATCCATATACGGTTATATATTCGACATTTTTTTTCATATACAGTTATATAATCCAGACATTTTTCCATATAGTTATGTAATCCTGACTAAAGTTTCAGAGTATACGTAAACCTGCCGTACAGTGTGCCCGGTGCCAGAATAGTAGGGACTGCGGTTTGGAAAAAAGACAGTGGTCTACAAAAACTTCACCATTCACTATTTCCCGAAAAGTTTAATAAGTATATAAATACTCAAGATCATTCTCTGTATACTGTAATACATTAATCTATTAATTTTGCTCTGGTTGAATTGTTACATAAAGCAAAAGTGATGTATAGCACAAAACGCTCATCCAGGTTTAACAGTAAATCCTTAAGATTTCTAATGCACTAAATATATTCTTTCAGTTTTTACGGAGCTACAGTAAATGTGACAGCCCTGCCCTATAGACCATACTGGAGTGAAGCCGAAGAACGGAGTGGTGATAACACTGGTGTCACCAGGTACTCTGGCAGCGACGCCATGATGCTACGTACCATTGCTGACGCTCTAAACTTTACCTTTAATGTGCTACCTGTAAGCACCTGGGATCAGGTTTGTAAATAAGTGGGGCCAGATTTGTATCTATTTGAATATCAAATGTTCTTTATATCGTTTACATAAAATTATTCTCCATTTTCTGTCCTCTCAATTCTCTACCTTTCCTAATAACAATTACCTGCTCATATAAGAGAAGCAAAAATGATATATAGATATATATATATATATAGATATATATATATATATATATATATATATATATATATATATATATATAATATAATATAAATATATTTATAATGTTCTTAAATAATTAAATATTTTACTTTAAAAAATTCTCGTAACCTGTTACCAGGTAACTGGCTTAGTGATGGAAAGGTCCTCCCTCATAGCTTCTATATTTCACATAGTATTGCCGCAGCGACAACTCCTGTACGATTTTACGTATATCTACCTGTTAGATTCCACCTGTTTCTCAGTGGCCACGCCTTCGCTCACTTCAAAGTGGGAAAGTCTCTTCAGTCCTCTGGCAGACGAAGTCTGGGTATCAGTCCTAGTTATCCTGCTATTGGTACCTCCCTGCTTGTTTTTGGTAAGCAACGGTACTGTTGGCGTAGTAATTACTGCTTAGTGTTTCATTGCCCTTCACGTATAGATTTAAATAACTGAATCCTCGTCAATTCTTTTAAAACAATATTTTGGAAATTATATTACTAAGGGATAAAAACTAAAATATACTTAGTGTCTATGTGAATTGTAGCGTTATTTCATAGTCCTAAACTTTTAATGATGATAAGCATTTATTGCTTTTGTTTTAATCGAGATTAGTTACGATTAAGTAAAGTAAAAGGACACAAGTGCAACTAATGTGACATTTATTGTGGCAACGTTTCGCTCTCCAGGAGCTTTATCAAGCCATTACAAACAATACATGGACACAGAGGGTATATAAAGGCTCAGAGTGTGGTGAATACTAGTGAGGTACCATTTCGATGTTCACTAGTGGTAGTAGTAGTAGTAGTAGTAGTGGTAGTGACAAAAGTAATACAATATGGTAGAGCAATTAATTCGTACATGAGTAAAAGGATATAAAAGCTATTACTTGGGTAACATAAAAATGGGTTGGACAAATATAAACTGGAATGAGGCAGCTTGTTTCAGTGTTCACTCTCTGTGCTTTGTGTAGTAAAACAGGAGAGACTATGTGATGGCAGGGTTTACTGTTTTCAGGAGGATTCTTGCTAAGACTTCGGAGATGGTGAAGCTGCCGTTGTTTTGTTTAATTGTATTTGAAACAGCGATCAGTGCTGATTCAAGGCACTTGCGTGTGCGGAAATTAGTTTCTTTTATCACTAATTGGGCGTCTCTGAATTTCATAAGATGATTGGTGGAATTTCGGTGTTGTACACAGGCGTTGTTTAAGTTGTCGTTCCTACATGCGTATATGTGTTCATTGAGGCGGGTGTCGAGGTTTCTTGCTGTTTCACCTACGTAGATCTTGTCACAGCCTCCACAGGGTATAGTGTAAACTCCTGCATTGACTGATTCGTGGTGCTTGGGTTTTGTCCTGGTTAGATCCTTTATTGAAGTGGTAGAAGCGATGGCGACTCTGGTGTTAGCTTGTGAAAGTACTTTTGAGACGTTTAGTGCAACCTGGCTGTTGGGAAGAATTATAACTTTGTTGGGAGCGGTGTTGATGCGTGGAGAATTGATGATCTGAAGAGCTCTTTTCTTGCAGTCTTTGATGAAAAAAGGAGGAAATTGTAACTCAGTGAATGTTTGGTGAATGTAAGTACATTCCTCGTCAAGAAACTCAGGACTACAAATTCGGTATGCTCTTAGGAAAAACCCGATGATGATGCCTCTTTTGGTCTTGGTATCTTGACTGGAATAGAAGTGTCGGCGTATCTTCACTGCCCTTAAGGACCTCGCCAACGACCCCAACATTATCGTCACCACCGCCGACAAAGGAGGTGGAGTCGTCATACTCAACACCAGTGACTACAACACTAAAATGATGGACCTTTTGTATGATCAATCTACATACGAACCCATCAGCACTCAACAGTGGGAGACGCTCACCAAAGACTTTCTATACAAAACCAGACAAATACTCAAACGCACTAGAGAAGGGAAGAAACTTCTGTACTTGTTACCAAGCAACCCTAAACCAGCACACATGTATGGTTTACCCAAGACCCATAAACACAATATTCCTCTCAGACCAATCACGTCAGGAATAGGCAGTGCTCCACACAAACTAGCCGGAGTTCTTGCCAAACATCTTTCCTGCCTTCTGGGGACCATCAGCCCCGCTCATCTTAAACACTCAGGCGACCTTCTCAACCGCATCCGTAACCTCTCCATCCGTAACAAGAAACTAAGCAGTTTGGATGTGACTTCCCTCTTCACAAAAGTACCTACCAAAAAAGCCATCGAGGTTCTACGACGTAAAGTCAACCAGGACCTTAATCTTCCTTTACCTCCCGGAGATTTTGTTGACTTGATTGAACTCTGTGTTAACTTCAACTGTTTTTCCTTCAATAACAAGCTCTACAAACAAACCTACGGCATGGGAATGGGGTCCCCAATAAGTGCCGTCCTAGCCAACTTATACATGGAACACCTAGAGTCCGAACACTTCGCCAACATCATCCCTTCAAGCGTCACTTGGTTACGTTACGTGGACGATGTCCTCGTAATAACTCCAAAACGTTTTGATGTACGGGATCTCCAGGCAAGGCTCAACGCAGTTGAACCAGCGATTCAGTTTACACTAGAAGAAGAGTCCAATGACAAGCTACCTTTCCTCGACGTCCTCATTCACAAAGTAGACAACAACCTAAGATTTCAAGTTTATCGGAAACCCACCAATAAAAATGATCTCACACACTTCTATTCCAGTCAAGATACCAAGACCAAAAGAGGCATCATCATCGGGTTTTTCCTAAGAGCATACCGAATTTGTAGTCCTGAGTTTCTTGACGAGGAATGTACTTACATTCACCAAACATTCACTGAGTTACAATTTCCTCCTTTTTTCATCAAAGACTGCAAGAAAAGAGCTCTTCAGATCATCAATTCTCCACGCATCAACACCGCTCCCAACAAAGTTATAATTCTTCCCAACAGCCAGGTTGCACTAAACGTCTCAAAAGTACTTTCACAAGCTAACACCAGAGTCGCCATCGCTTCTACCACTTCAATAAAGGATCTAACCAGGACAAAACCCAAGCACCACGAATCAGTCAATGCAGGAGTTTACACTATACCCTGTGGAGGCTGTGACAAGATCTACGTAGGTGAAACAGCAAGAAACCTCGACACCCGCCTCAATGAACACATATACGCATGTAGGAACGACAACTTAAACAACGCCTGTGTACAACACCGAAATTCCACCAATCATCTTATGAAATTCAGAGACGCCCAATTAGTGATAAAAGAAACTAATTTCCGCACACGCAAGTGCCTTGAATCAGCACTGATCGCTGTTTCAAATACAATTAAACAAAACAACGGCAGCTTCACCATCTCCGAAGTCTTAGCAAGAATCCTCCTGAAAACAGTAAACCCTGCCATCACATAGTCTCTCCTGTTTTACTACACAAAGCACAGAGAGTGAACACTGAAACAAGCTGCCTCATTCCAGTTTATATTTGTCCAACCCATTTTTATGTTACCCAAGTAATAGCTTTTATATCCTTTTACTCATGTACGAATTAATTGCTCTACCATATTGTATTACTTTTGTCACTACCACTACTACTACTACTACTACTACCACTAGTGAACATCGAAATGGTACCTCACTAGTATTCACCACACTCTGAGCCTTTATATACCCTCTGTGTCCATGTATTGTTTGTAATGGCTTGATAAAGCTCCTGGAGAGCGAAACGTTGCCACAATAAATGTCACATTAGTTGCACTTGTGTCCTTTTACTTTACATATTGTCGGTAATTCTACCAACTTTATTACAGTTACGATTAACTTGAATAGTATACATGTGCTATTATTAAAATGTGGCCATAGTTTTTAAATTATTTTTTTAAATAAACGATGATACTAGCAGAGTAGCGGTTTTGGGAATAAGTTCGTAAAAGCACAGAATCATCTTCTCGTCTCAGATCTCTCGCTCAGAAAAGGGAGGAATATCAAAGAACAAACTAACCATAGGAGACTCGGCTGAAGTAGTTCTTGTGGCGCTGCTTGGTCAGGGTACCAAGAAGCAACTACCTGAGAGTAGTTCAAGTCGCTTGTTGCTGGTGACTTGGCTGGCGTTCGCCTTCATCGTGAGCAACGTCTACAGAGGCAACCTGACAGCCGCTCTCACTCTGCCCAAGTACCCACCCAGACCAGAGACACTGGAGCAGCTCGTCAAAGTTGTTGACAAGTAATGATAAATAATCTTTAAGTGGTTCATTTTTTACATATTTATATTCACCTGTTTTCGACAAAGTTGACTTTAGTCGTGTGATTTTCAGCATTTATTTGAAACAAAGGTCAAAGATTTCATAATTTATGCTGAATGTACACACACACACACACACACACACACACACACACACACACATACACACACACACACACACACACACACACACACACACACACACACACACACACACACACACTCACACACACACACACTCTCTATATGTAAACTTTTCGTATATAAATACATGCATACTCCTATACATAATGGAAAGACACGCTTGTACAATTACTATAAGAGTTATCACTTTCCTTTTCACAATCCTTACATGGAGTATTTTCACAGGGTAACGATGCCTGATTACGGGGAGAAGTTTCATCAGTTCTTCAAACAGTCAGATTCCGTAGTGTATCAGACACTCTCTAACATAATGGAAATCGTCCCTTCCGCAGAGTATGGACTACGCCAAGCAGCAGAACATAAGTGTATATCTTTAAGCTATTAAAGATTTAAAGTTTTGTATAATAATTATTTCTGATATTTTTAAAAATTGCAACTACGTCAAGTACAACTACCGTTGTTTGTACAGCTGATATTAGTAGTATTAATATTACAACGACTACCTCTATTATAATATAATTGTTACTATAGGGTAACAGTCACGTAAAAAATTGTAAATAAGTGTACTATCTTTCAGACAAGCGTATATGGACGGGTTCAACTACCTGCAGCAAATGATCGCTGACTACTACACAATGGTGGACGGCACCACTAAGCTTTACATCGGCAGGGAGAACATAATTCCTGGGCCGGGAGCCTGGCCCATTCCTCACGACGCTCCTTACAAACCACAGCTTGACAAATTAATCATGTATATTATCGAGGTTAGATGAATAACAGTGACGATTAATAGTTCTTGAAATAACTGAGATTAAATCATTAAATAGTTTAAGTTTCTGCATTAGAATATACGTATCAGTGAACTGATGGTTTTTTGTGGTACTGAAAATCATGAACAGATAATTATTGTACATAAAATCTTTAAAATTGTTGAAAGATAAGAACTGCTTCATTGCAGGTATTAGAATCAGGACCCTTGGACTGCATGTGTTGAGACATGACCCAATACAGAGTATTTTTCTTGATCGATCGAGGACACTTTATGACAAATATTATTCAGACCTTCCTTCAATATTTCAATATTATTTTCATGAATGTAAAAGAAAAGAATATTTTTACATTTTCCAGGCTGGATTATATGAAAAATGGATTAAGGACATGATTTTGAGAGCTAAGGCAGAAAGTCGCAGGAGACAGCATAAGGAACAAGTGACAGGACTGGTAGTGGCTGCCCAGAGTGAACCAGACACCAGTGGGAACCAGGCTCTTACACTCCTCCACATGCAAGGTCCCTTAATGATAGTCGCCATGGGCCTATCTTCGTCTATAATTGTGTTTATTGCAGAGTTATTGTTAAAATTATGCATGAAAGAAACTTCTTATTAAGAAGAAACTCGCTGTTCCGATTACTGCATTGATCCGAGAGACGGGGAGGTTACAATAGCATTGTTTTGAAACTCAAAAAAGAAATGAAATGCCTCTTGAAAACTTGAGAAATGATCACATACGTTCATATTCAATTTCAATGATGCTAAATTATTGATTTGTGTAAAAACTCACGAGAAATGTTAAAGCAAATTGTGATTTGTAATATGCCAAATTTTAATATTTTGGTCGCGAATTTCAAGTAAATGTTGAACACCTTCATTCGTTAAGTACAAACAATTTATATACAGAAATTACTGACAATAGCTGCGCAGGCCGCTGTCAGCGCCCCGTGAGGTTTACGTATTTGTGAAACAGAATACACAAATAGGTATACTGCAATGCTTTTTTTTTCCTGGTATTTTGCACCTTGTTCTAATGACTCGTCTGCATATATAATTGTTTTTGTCCCTCTATTTTCACCAGACCACCTATCACACCACCAATAAGCCAGTGGTCGCTGATGCCATTGTGCACTATAGTCACCACTTTCACCGTTTTCAGGTGTCCTTGGTCATATAGCCTTTCGGCACCAGTTTTTTTCCCCTTTGAAAAATAAAGCCATACTGATTTATAAGGAGTCACTGAGTGTATCATCAAATATTCAAAAAAAAAAAACTTAGGTCAAGTGATTTTTCCCTGAGGAATATAAAAACTTCAATTATTTTTTAACTACCAAGTTGAGAGATTCTGGAATACAAGATTTAATTTCATGATTGTCAGTAACGAGGTTGAGATTCTGCGCGTCGGTGAATCCTCTCGCATATATAACTGCGAGACAGGATCTAGGGTGTCAGTAGTCGTGTGTGGTTGTCACGGGAAGGTTCTTACACATTTTGCTAAGTACCTAAGGTGAGTTAATGTATTATGTGTTTTTTATTGGTGTGATAATATATATGTTTAGACTTCGGAGAACATGCTAAATATTTAAGAATTTCAGTAAAGAGAAGGATGGAGGCAGTGAAAATGATGCGTCTGAGATTCATGTGTGGTATGAGTCTTGTATGGGTAATAATCAGCGCAGTGATTAGAAAACGGTGATGTGACGATGTTCTGAGACGTTGATGTGGGATGGAAAGAATAACTCAAGAAAGCGTGCCCGTGTCATAGGGGTGTCTCCGCCATAGGGCTGTAAAGGGTACTACACTTGCCATGAATGCTAACCGTGCCCTTGCCATGGGGCAGTAAACGGTTCATCACATGTACACACTGACACTCATCGGGGGCGGGGGAGGGACTGCCGTGTCACCACATGAAGACCCGGGCCAGGACCTGTCCTGGCAAACCTACATAAACATGTGTGCTGGAGATGGTTTTGGTATTTAGAAAATATGGAAAAAACTACGTTAATGAAGTTGTATACAACCGGGAAAATTGGAAGAAGGGCGTGTTGAGAGGTAGAGAATTTATTATTCTGCAGACATATGAAAACGTCAAAATTAGTAATGAGATATATACTCAAATGCGTCATACAACTCAAGGGAGCATGTTAGCTCGGTGTAATGCCAAGTGTCCGTTGGAGTGTGAGCGAAGTAGCATCAGTGAAGGAATCCAACAAACAGGTTGGCCGAACCCGAGTTACGGAGATGGGAAGTACAGTGCCAGCATACCTAATAATGAGTGGGATATTGCAGTTCAGAGTCATTTGAAATGTGATCGTCACACACTTCTAGCAAGATAGTTATTGAGTTAACGATATTAAATGTCTCCTTTCTTGCACTATAGTTAACAAAATATTAAGATTTATGTATAGAAACTTTCGAAGCCACTTAAGTTATGAATAAATTCAAGACTGGTGTACATTTCAACTTAGATATCATGTTACAACATTATAATTGTGAGTCAACACCTGCAAATGGAAAAGTTACGCTTAGGTTAATGTCGCTAAAATTTTAATAAATATTCTCTTCGTTTCTTTCTATTTTATTTCTCCATGTCTTTTCATGTAAATGTGTGATCGCCTGTGTTTATCTACAAGTTACAAAATCTCGAACTTATAGACCTGCGTTTAATCAAGGAACTGGTGGAGAAATCAGGTACGTTTTCTTACGTCAGCTGGCCTTGTTCACCTAGCAATAAATAGTTACCTGGGTGTCAGTCGTCTGGCATCCTCGAGGGTGGTAGTAAACCTCAGATCTGTGTACTCAGCAGTGTAAATATATAGACGCTTTTACCAGATCATTACACGAATAAAAATCAGAATTTTTGCTCAAAATTATTAAATTGCCTCTTAAATGTCCGTATAATCATACAATAATTGAAAAAATATATAACGAAATTTATATGTTCTGTTATATAAAATCTGAAAAATTCTCTACCAGTCTGACACTATTAATGTTTAACTACAACTTAACCTTACATCGTATTTTTAGCCAATATGTGATGTTACTTAAGCCCCTCTTAATTTTATTAAAAACAAATATTGTGCAAAGTTCGTTAAAAGAAGCAAAAAAAAAAAATTATACATAACCTTTATTTAAGGACGTATTTTAGTATAAACATAATTAAAATTAAGCGAAATTTCTCAAGCACTATAATTATATTTGACAGCGACCTTGATGAAGAGATCATCTCGCGGAAACCATCAGTTGGTGGCAGCTTGCCGCACCAAAATCGTGTGGATGTGGATATGTGGAGTTTCAGCGAGAAAGATCTCTCTGGAAATAGGGGTCAGCCTCGGTACAGTATACAGGTGGATCCGAAGGTGGCAGACGGAAGGGACGGTGGAGAGACGGCCCTACCGTCTTGGAGTTTCTTCCAATCCCTGGCAAGGTGACGCTGGCTGCGCCACAGCCTTCCACGAACAGCCCATGACAATCCCTATCTGCGAATCAAATTCTCTTCACACTTACTATCATCCAGCTACAGCAAACTGTTTTCCCTGGGGAAGCTATTCCTAGATTCATTATACGTGTGTTGCTAAATATAATGAAACTTGACTGTAATACTAAACTGCAAAATACTGTTGATGGATTATCTTCCTTAAAAAAACGCCTTGAAAAAGGCTAAGACGGACCAAAACATTCTCATAATGTTCTTCTCCCAAATGGTGGCTTTGCTTTAATTTCTCTGCTCATTGCTTGGGCCTTTATAAGTAAGAATTAACTAGATGAACATACGTATTAACATTAAAAGGTAATGGAAACTAAAGCCATCATTGAAAAACAAAAATCTTCTCAAAGAATTATATTTTAATTAAATGATAAATCCTTGAGAAGGAAGAAATTTTGGTTCAGTAATGTTTCTTAACTACAAATATATTCTCTAAGTAAGGTTTCGGCCTCATTCAATTATGCTGGACTCGTTGGCAACATAGCATGGTTACTGCATTTCGTCATAAAATTACATGAATAACAGGAGCCTACCTGGTTAGTCTTTTTGTACAATTTTAGGCGAGCAGTAGCAAAAAAACATTGACTTATCTAACAGTGGAAACAGGGACTACATTTTGTTGTTAACGGATTGTTTCTTCAGAGCTTCACAAAAATACACACTTAGTGGCCAGTACTGGATAGGCCTCCCTTTTGCCCCAGATTCTAAATTTTTCGTGGCATGGATTCAACAAAGTGCTGGAAATATTCCTTAGAAATTATGGTCCATATTGACGTTATAGCATCATGCACTTACTGCAGATTTGCTAGGCACACATTAATGCTGCGAATCTCCCACTCCTCCACATCCCAAAGATTTACGCGAAATGCTGAACCTACCATTTGTATGTCGCAGCAGAAATCGCAATACGTCATAACAGACGACATTTTTGCAATCTTCAACCGTGCTCTGTGTGCCCTTAGTTTCATGTTGTATGCTGACAGGAGTGGAACCCGAAGTGGTTTTGTGCTGCTGTTGCCTATCCACTTTAAAGTTCGAAGTGTTGTGCGTTCAAAGATGCTCTTCTACATACAATTTCTGTAAACCGTAATTGAGTTAGTCACATTCCTGTCAGTTTGAACCAGTCTGACCATTCTCCTCTGATCTCTCTTTTATCAAGTAGTTTTCACTCGGAACTGTTTCTCACTACATGTTTTGTGTTAGTCACACCATTCTCTGTAAACTGTTGTGCGTTAAAATCCCAAATAAACAATTTCTGAGATATTCAAACCACTCAGTCTGGCACCAACAATCATTCCACGGTCTAAGTCACATAGATCACATTTCTTCCATATTCTGATATTCATCCTGAACAGCAACTAAACCTCTTGACTATTTCTGCATGCTTTTAGTTACTGAGGTGCTGCCACGTCATTTGCTGATTGGATATTTGCATTAATAAGCAGGTGTACATAGGTGCCTAGTAAAGTGGCCTAGTAAAGTGGCCACCACAGCAGGCCAGTAGGCCTGCTGTAGTGCTCCTCCATTCTTACGTTCTGAGTGTATATGCATCAAAGAACATGCACAAAAACATTCACAAGATAAATATTTTTAACCGTTTAGTTTTCATGGATGATAGATCCAGTGTTAATATTTTCATGGCAAACTATTGTAGAAAGAATAAAATAAAAAGGTTTAAAGAAAAACGAAATTTTCTTTGAGAGAGTGAGTGTGAGAGTGAGAGTGTGAGAGAGTGTGTGTGAGAGTGTGTGAGAGTGAGAGTGTGTGAGTGTGTGGGAGTGAGAGTGTGTGAGTGAGTGTGAGAGTCTGTGTGAGTGAGAGTGAGTGTGAGAGTGTGTGAGTGAGTGTGTGTGTGAGTGTGTGTGAGAGTGAGTGTGTGTGAGAGTGTGTGTGAGAGTGAGAGTGTGTGAGTGAGTGTGTGAGAGTGAGTGTGTGTGAGTGAGTGAGTGTGTGTGTGTGGGAGTGAGAGTGTGTGAGTGAGTGTGTGAGAGTGAGTGTGAGAGAGTGAGAGTGTGTGAGTGAGAGTGTGTGAGAGTGAGTGTGTGAGAGTGAGTGTGTGTGAGAGTGAGAGTGTGTGAGAGTGAGAGTGTGTGAGAGTGAGTGTGTGAGAGTGAGTGTGTGAGAGTGAGTGTGTGAGAGTGAGAGCGTGAGAGTGAGTGTGAGAGAGTGTTAGAGAGTGTGTGAGAGTGAGTGTGTGAGTGTGTGAGAGTGAGTGTGTGAGTGTGTGTGAGTGAGTGTGAGTGTGTGTGTGTGAGTGTGTGAGAGTGAGAGTGTGTGTGTGTGTGTGTGTGTGTGAGTGTGTGTGTGTGAGTGTGTGTGAGTGAGTGTGTGAGTGAGTGTGTGAGAGTGAGTGTGTGAGAGTGTGTGAGAGTGAGTGTGTGAGAGTGTGAGAGTGAGTGTGTGAGAGTGAGTGTGTGAGTGTGCGAGAGTGTGTGAGAGTGAGTGTGTGAGAGTGAGAGTGTCTGAGTGAGAGTGTGTGAGTGAGAGTGTGTGTGAGTGAGAGTGCGTGTGAGTGAGAGTGTGTGTGTGTGTGTGTGTGTGTGTGAGTGAGTGTGTGAGAGTGAGTGTGTGAGAGAGAGTGTGTGAGAGTGAGAGTGTGTGAGTGAGAGTGTGTGAGTGAGAGTGTGTGTGAGTGAGAGTGTCTGAGTGAGAGTGTGTGAGTGAGTGTATGTGAGTGAGAGTGTGTGTGAGTGAGTGTGTGTGTGAGTGAGTGTGTGTGTGTGAGTGAGAGTGTGTGAGAGTGTGTGTGAGTGAGAGTGTGTGAGAGTGAGTGTGTGTGAGTGAGTGTGTGTGAGAGTGTGAGTGTGTGAGTGTGTGTGTGTGTGTGTGTGTGTGTGAGAGTGTAAGAGAATCAATATTAAAGTTCATTTTTGTGTTACGTAATATGTATATTTTTTAAAGCATACTGTGATAAGGCAGAAATATTGACAATAATAATACTCTAATAATATTGATAATAATACTCTTATAATATATATGTATATATATATATATATATATATATATATATATATATATATATATATATATATATATATATATATATATATATATATATATATATATATATATATATATATATATATATGTCGTGCCGAATATGTAAAACTGGTTAATTAGCAAAAACTCATTTAAAATTAAGACCTTTCTAAAATTTTCTCTTATATGTGTTTAAAGACTTATCTTTTTCATTAATGATAATATAAAAATTTATAATTTTGCACCAAAAGAATCTTAGAAAACTTACCTAACCTTATTATAACAAGAACAATTTATTTTAGCCTAACCCAACTAAATATATTTTAGATTTGTTTACAATAATTTAATACTAAACAAACAGTGAAATATATTTTTTTCGTTAGGTTCAGAATGATTTTGGCGAAATTATTGCATACACAAATTTTCACTTGTCCTATATGGCAAGATGAGCGTTGCTATTTAAGCCAACATCGCAAGTTCTGCCTATTCGGCACGACATATATATATATATATATATATATATATATATATATATATATATATATATATATATATATATATATATATATATATATATATATATATATATATATATATAAGATTATTATTATTAGAGTATTATACATGCGCATTCAAGAAAACAAGTTAGCCAGACTTGAGTGCTGGAGGTTTGTAATAGACTACCAGTCTACTAACTAGTAACTGATTAGATCGGCTCAAGGCTGAGGGACTGATTACCTCAAACTACTACTGTTCTACACCATTCTCCTTTGTATGGACTGATGAAGCCACTGTGTGGCGAAAAGGTTCCTCATTAACGATACCAGAGTGTTGCACAAGTGTCTAATTTATCAACTTGTCGGTTCTCTGAACTATTATCTTTATCTTCATTGTAGACTTCTCGCTCTCCAATGGCTTTATCAACACAAATTCAAGGACAGAATTGAAAGACAGTAGAATCATTACCTCACCTCTTGTATTTTGTATTGATAGTCACTGGATGGAGAAACGTCTATAACAGATACCCAGATGTTGCACATGTCTGATTTTATCCACCAGTGCGTCAGAAAGTAATATCTAGGGGTAGTAATTCGATCTCTAAGTATTAAAAATTTTTTTTTCCCAAATCATAAAGATCACTTAGATTAAGAGTGACAGTTTTAAACTTGCAGTGCAAAGGTGAAACGGGAAAATAACAGGATGACACCGCTGGAGATTGTGAGTGTACTGGAGGTAATGTTGATACTACGCTACTGTCCCTTTGCTGGAGGGACTCTTCGTCTGCCTCCAGGTTAGTTGATCGCATTTAGTATATAATGGAAAGCCTGTGATTTAATAAACGTAGTATACTTGATTTAATTATCCCCTAAGACAACCGAAAGTTTTCGCACAAAGTCGTTAAATGAATAAAACGTACAATAATGATCAATTTCCTCCAATTTCAGAAACACTTGCTAATACATTGTGATGTTTAGTGTGACATAATTAATTTTTAATCGATTCAGGTGAAAATGGGAGTCCTTACTGGTCTGCTGGAGTTGTACTTGAAGTTGCCGGTCAGCCAGACTGTTCCTATATTGTCATTCATAACGACATGCAGCCATTCTTAACCCATTTCGTTGTAAGTATTGAATAATTTAAATATTTAATCAAATAATTTCTATGCAGTTATATAAGACTATTTGAGGAAATTTTAAGAATGTGATATTATAAGATTTTGAAAAATTTTAAGATTTAAAACAAAAAAACATAATATAGAAATAGTTTTGGTCTCAGGTGCATGTTTATATCGAGCTGAGATGAGTCACGTCTCTGGAAGATTGTATTTGTGAATGAAAGAGCATGCATATAAATAAGAAAATGAGAGAGCATGCGTATAAATAAGAAAATGAGAGAGCATGCGTATAAATAAGAAAATGAGAGAGCATGCGTATAAATAAGAAAATGAGAGAGCATGCATAGAAATAAGAAAATGAGAGAGCATGCGTATAAATAAGAAAATGAGAGAGCATGCATAGAAATAAGAAAATGAGAGAGCATGCGTATAAATAAGAAAATGAGAGAGCATGCGTATAAATAAGAAAATGAGAGAGCATGCGTATAAATAAGAAAATGAGACAGCATGCATGTAAATAAGAAAATGAGAGAGCATGCATAGAAATAAGAAAATGAGAGAGCATGCATATAAATAAGAAAATGAGTAATAATTTTAATAAGGATTAATAATACATTAAACGATGAAATAATGATCAGTTGAGCGTTTTTTCTTTATTTTATCATAGTTTTAATAACGAGTCAGGACTAATAAAATACATGATTACAAGTAATTTTTATTATAATCATGGGGGAGCGCTAAACCCGTAGGATTATACAGCGCCTGGGGGGGGGTGGAAGGCATTTAGGCTTAATTGGGGAACTGGAGCACAGATCAATTCAGGGAACTGAAGCACATCCAGTTCCCTAGATAGAGCCCTTCACCAGCATCACAGAACCTTCCTTGAGGTGCACTGCAAGTAGAAGTCTTTAAATAACAAAAAAAAGGCACAATACCGTGACTGGAACGATACACAAATAACCCGCACATAAAAGAGAGAAGCTTACGACGACGTTTCGGTCCGACTTGGACCAATGACAAAGTCACACTGTGACTTTGTCAATGGTCCAAGTCGGTCCGAAACGTCGTCGTAAGCTTCTCTCTCTTTTATGTGCGGGTTATTTGTGTATAAGTAGAAGTCTTCCTCTGTTAGCCATGTGTGTCAGAAGGGGCGACAATAATGCTGTGAGCAACGGGCTATTCACCCCTTCTCCTTTATAAGTTTTACTCTCCTGTGTACAGGTTGTGTATAATATAAGTAAATAGCAAGGTGTCCACAAGGGTTTGTGAACTAACGCCACCTACGCTAGTATAGGTGGCGGAACTCGCAGAAGAATCGTGGAAAAACAGCTCCCTATGCGGCCTTCAGTAAACATGTGCTTGTAATCAAAAGCATTTTTAGGCAAGTGTTCATCTCAGCGACCCAGTGGTGTTTATTAGAGGCAGAAATGGCAATACTGATAACTGTGATTCAGTTATCAAGTGACAGGTACAGATGAACTAGGAGGATGTTCAAGAGATGCCTTCAGACGCGTGGTTACCAGTTGTAACATTACTTCCTAACTGTTCGTCTGAACATTTGGTGCCCTGGCTAGTGTTAGAAGATGGGATGAAATCTGATGACTGGAGAACATGCTTGACATTTCCCTTTTAACCAGTTGGTCTTTGGTTATAATGCAGGTAGTTACCACACTAGAAGATTAGACTGAAACCTGTATATGTTGCGAGGTGTGTGTGTGTGTGTGTGTGTGTGTGTGTGTGTGTGTGTGTGTGTGTGTGTGTGTGTGTGTGTGTGTGTGTGTGTGTGTGTGTGTGTTTGTGTGTGTGTTTGTGTGTGTGTACGTACTCACCTAGTTGTACTCACCTAGTTGAAGTTGCAGGGGTCGAGTCCAAGCTCCTGGCCCCGCCTCTTCACTGGTCACTACTAGGTCACTCTCCCTGAACCTTGAGTTTTATCATACCTCTGCTTAAAGCTATGCATGGATTCTGCCTCCACTACATCGCTTCCCAAACTGTGTGTGTGTGTGTGTAAAACGAGGTACGACAGTTCAGCTCACAGCGAATTTTGGTATATATTCTAGAGCTTTTACCGGCTGCTGTCTTCCTGGGGTATGGCACTGTTCAAGGTGGAAGCAGGCAGCCAGGAAGGCACTGTGATGCAAACACAGATCTCGCGTATTGTTGCACAAGCTCGGCAGGTAAGCCACTCTCACATTATCACTAAGGTGAGCAGTTTGACTGTTAAAAAATTAGAAGTATTTAATGGGTCAACGAAATGGGTCCCAATGTGTGTGTTTGACAAAGTTACACTGGTAATAAATTATCCCAGTAACAAATTACTACAGAGGTGGATACATAATTTTCACATTAAAACTGAAACATGTACGTCATTCACAATACTGAAGAGAGTAGTTCACATAACGTCAACCACACTGATGTCAACAGGTGCGGCAGATGTGGCAGTGTGTGACAGTGGTGGTGGTTACTGACGACGCGGCCTTCCTCGGAGCTTTCGCTGAGTGCTCCCTCAAAGGCCGCCTCTTGGTGTGGTCGACGAGGCTCTTAATCGTCTCCCGCCTGCCTCTTCCCGAGCTACAGCTTCTCCTCAATGGTAGTTGGACATTCTCCATGATGAATGTCATGTTGGTAGTGTTGAACGAGAGCTTGAGTCAACCCAGGTAAACAAGTTGACAATTCATAAAATAAATAATTCAGTACTATTATGTAGATAGCTTTGAAAATAATTGGGCGTAGTTCCTGATGCCATATGGGCCTCTAATATTTTGAATATAGAGTGCATAATAAATCTATCAAAACTTAAATAACATTTGTATTCATGCTGGACATGAAACTTGCTATCAAAAAGTTTCAGCGTGTATGTAAACTTGCCGTACAGTGTCTCCGGGGCCAAATTAGAGAGGACTGCGATTTGGACAACTAATCTAGGCCTTCATCTCTTTAACCATCATCTCTTCCCTGAAAAGTTCAATAAGTATATACATATCCAAGAGAATATCTCTTTACTTTAAACCATTAGTAGAAACATACTCTGTACTTGAATGTTTGATATATACGGCTAAGGAATACTTGGTATAATTAAGGCCTGTTCTTTTTTCACAATGATCTAATATAATTATGAAAATAAAAGTCGTATATTCTTTCAGCTTTCACGGAGCTACAGTAAACGTGACAGCCTTGTCTTATAGACCATACTGGAATGAAGATGAGGAACAGATGGGTGAGAACTCTGGTGTTACCAGGTACTCAGGCAGTGACGCCATGATGCTACGTACCATAGCTGACGCTCTAAACTTTACCTTTATTGTCCTACCTGTAAGCACTTGGGACCAGGTTTGTAGTCACCTTTGGCCAAGATGTTGACGCTGATGTTGTACTTTAGTGTTATTTTCACAATAATATTTGTATTCATATATCTGAACTGCAAATGTTTCGTACATTATTTGTATCGAAAGATTTCTTCTAAGTGTCCCATCAGTTTAGTTTCTTTACTAAATGTATTGCTATTGATATTCTGAAAAAAAAGATAATTCAAGAGGCTCTTAAAATGAAGGATAATATTTTCATCATGTAACACAATATAATGACAAGTCGTATATTTTGAAAAAATTCGTGTACTCTTGCCAGGTCACAGGCTTGGTGATGGACAGGTCCTCTTTCATGGCTACTATATACCATATAGTACTGCCACAACGCTGTCTTCTATATGATTTTACATACATCTATACTCAAGTGTTGACCTCTTTCACAATGGCCACACCTTCACTCACTTCTAACTGGAACAGTCTCTTCGACCCTCTGGCTATCGAGGTTTGGGTGTCAATCTTAGTGGCCCTGCTTGTCATGCCTCCCTGTCTGTTTATGGTATGCAGCAGTACTGTTTGTGTTGCATTGATTTTTTTGATCGACCTATTCCTTTCATGTATATTATCATTTAGATATCGTTTCCTGAATTCAGATCACTCACCCGGGAGACAGAGCAGAATTAAATTATAAACTAACCATAGAAGACTCTGGCGAAATAGCCGTTGGAACGCTGCTTGGCCAGAGTACCAAGAAGCAACTCTCTGAAAGCAGTTCGAGTCGGTTGTTGTTGGTGACTTGGCTGGTGTTCGCCTTCATCGTGAGCAACGTCTACAGGGGCAACCTGACAGCCGCTCTCACCCTCCCCAAGTACCCACCCAGACCAGAGACACTGGAGCAGCTCATCAAAGTTGTTGATAAGTAATAATAAATAAATTTAATGCGACTGATTACATACACGTTTATATTCACCTGAGTTTTTTTTTTCTTTTGTCAGCTGCTCTTTAGTCTTTAGTTTTGTAATTTTCAGCACATATTCGTAATATTTGAACTATGTTTGTTATTTAACGATGTTTGTACACACACACACACACACACACACACACACACACACACACAGGGTATCCCATATGTCTACAACTATAAAGGAAAATGAAAAGAGAAGAGAATTAAGGACTTTTATTTATAGAGCACGTTCAAAAGGCCATCCCCTCCCCGATAATCACCATATCAAATTAGCATGTACACGGCGAATAGCAAGAACGATGGTGTTAAACACCCAATGGCTGCAGATTTACGGGATACTCTGTATGGTGTTGTTAAGTGGCAAGAACCTTCATGTTCCTCGTGTGGTGTAATCCGCAGGGTAACGATGCCTGATTACGGAGAAAATTTCCAACAGTTTTTTAAGGAGTCTGATTCCGTAGTTTATCAAAGACTCTCTAGCATCATGGAGATCGTCCCTTCTGCAGAGTACGGACTTCGCCAAGCGGCAGAGAAGAAGTAAGTATCTTTTTAGAGTGTCTGGTTTTATTGTTATTACTGATTATTAGCATTGTTTGTTAATATCAGAGAGCTTCTATTTGGGCGGTAGGTGTGTTGCTAAACCTAACCTAATTTATAGGTTAGGTTTACCTACATAAACGTATTAAAACGCATCTTTAACCACAATTAATAACTGAAAATAAAGGGCCTCAGTAAATCTGTCAATTAGGTTTAAAAGAAAGTATAAGCTTGGATAACCTACTGCCCGCCCAATGGCGTCAGTAGTAGTATGATTATTATAAATATTGCTACAGTTGTTACTAATGTTTCTGCTACTAATAATAATAATCATGATATTAACAATGAAAAGAAAAATTCACAATACTGTGGTTGGAACAATTCACAAAAATCTCGCAATGGTCGAGGACGTATGTATCCGCCCTCGACCATTGCCAGGTCACAACTGAAGCAAGAAATAGTGCAAAAGGCCAAATAAGTGTTTTCTGGCCTTCTCTACTTTTTGTCGCCTCAGTTGTGACTTAACAATTGTCCAGGAGGGACCGAAACGTCGTCAATAGTGAACTACTTAAAATGTTAATTGCTACAACATTGCCATTTAAATGTTATTGAAGTGAAATAGTCATGTAAATTTTGTTGTAAGTGTTTGTACCATGGTTCAGACAGGCTTACATGGACGGGTACAACTACCTGCAGCAGATGATCGCTGACTACTACACACAGGTGGATGGCAGCACTAAGCTTTACATCGGCAGGGAAAGCATCGTTCCTGGGCCGGGAGCCTGGCCAATACCTCACGACGCTCCTTACAAACCACAGCTTGATAAATTAATCATGTATATTACCGAAGTAAGATGAATATAGTGACGCTCAATATTTATTAAATATATAATATAGAGTTTTCTTTTAAATTCCGAAATGGGAATAAAAGTATAATTAAGCTAATGAAAATTATCGACAGTCATGCATAATTGTCATGAAATGCTCCATATTATTGACAGATTGGTTTAAAAGCATGACTCTTGCAATACTCTGCAAAATGCAAAAAAAAAAAATTAGTTTTTTCTTTAACATGGGGTTCTACAAGGTCAGGTTTAGAGTTCCTAATTTTATTTACAAGCTAAGAGGTGTTACTACATCAGCTCATTTGAAAACATTTTTATTGTGAGATATAGAGATAAGGAACAAGATGAAGTTGGAGCCATCTCTCTCTCTCTCTCTCTCTCTCTCTCTCTCTCTCTCGAACACAATATATGATTAATTTTTCCTATCATACATGACAATGAAATTTTTTTCTCTATTTTAAAAAATATAACTAGACACATCCAAAATATTTGATCTTTTTCAGGCTGGATTATACGAAAAATGGATTAATGACATGATTGTGAAGGCCAAGGAAGACAGTCGCAGGAGACAGCGTAAGCAGTTGGAGACAGGACTGATGGTGATCACCCAGAGCTCACCAGGAACGAGGGAGAATAAACCCCTTACACTACTCCACATGCAAGGTCCAATTATGCTCGTTGCTCTGGGTCTATCTTCGTCTATGATTGTGTTTGTAACTGAATTGTTGTTAAAATTATGCAAGACAGGAACTGCTCAGTAAATTGAAACTCGAAATTTGGATTATCTTGAGATGTAAAGGATTGAGAAGCGAACAATTAACCCCTTTTAAGGGTTTAACTATATAATTACACATGTACTGGGAGTTGCATAATCAATCTCAACGGTGCTAAATTACTAATAGGTGGTTAACATAACACACAAGAAGAAATTGGACAATATGCTATGCTAAGATACCAAAATTTTAATACTTTGAACGCGAATGTCGAGTCGATATTGAACACTTTTCTGAATGACAAATAGTTTAGAGGTCAATGGCTAACATGGTCGAGGTCATGATGACTGTCATGTGAGCTTCGTTTCTATGAAGAAGTATTTACAGGTAGTCATGCTGCAACACTCTTTTACTTATGTTGTACAGTAAAGTTCCCAAGATGTATACGCACATTTAAGATTTCTTCTAGTGTTAATCAGATTACCAGTAAGCTGCTCCTGTTATATCGTACTATACAGCCAACACCTTCACCACTCTCTGCTGTAATTAGATACATGGTTGCTCTGCACCAGTCAAATGATTGGTTTGCCGTAATTTTTCTCAAACGAATAAGTTGTCATTAAAAGTGTACGAGATGACATAGAATCAATGAGTAGATAATATGAACAAGACGTGTGTGTGTGTGTGTGTGTGTGTGTGTGTGTGTGTGTGTGTGTGTGTGTGTGTGTGTGTGTGTGTGTGTGTGTGTGTGTGTGTGTGTGTGTGTGTGTGTGTGTGTGTGTGTGTGTGTGTGTGTGTGTGTGTGTGTGTGTGTGTGTGTGTGTGTATGTGTGTGTGTATGTATATATGTATATGTATATGTATATATGTATATGTATATATGTATATATATATACATATATATATATATATATATATATATATATATATATATATATATATATATATATATATATATATACATATATACATATACACATATACATACGTATATATATATATATATATATATATATATATATATATATATATATATATATATATATATATATATCTAGAGTTTGGATTCCTCCATGAAAATCGTGATCGAGATTGTAAAAATATAAAGTACTTAAGTACAACAAATCAGAATTTAATTTCATCATTGCGTCAGGAGCGAAGAGTTGCTTCTGCGCGTCGCTGTGTCCTCCCGCCTATAAATCTGCGAGACGAGCTCTTGGATGTCAGTAGTCTTGTGTGATTGTCACAGGCCAATTCGTGGGTATTTTGCACTGTACCTAAGGTAAGCTAATGTACCATAAGTTTTAAATGTCTGAGTACAATAGATATCATACGCTTATTGTGCATATATGTATTAAATATTATACATATACATATATATATATATATATATATATATATATATATATATATATATATATATATATATATATATATATATATTATATATACATACAAAGTGCGAAGGGAAGTTTAGGTAAATAGAAGGTTGGAGACACTGAAAATATCTGAGATATAGAATAAACAGTAATTATCGTATAAATTAGAGGATGGTTATGCACAGTGAAAGGAATAATTTAGAGATGGAGGGTTTGTTGAGATGATTCAGGTATCAGCAAACTGTGTAAAAACTAATATATATATATATATATATATATATATATATATATATATATATATATATATATATATATATATATATATATATATATATATATATATATATATACGTATATATACGTATACTATAGTGAATGGATGGTTAAGAAAGCCGCAAGAAAGCCGTAAGAAAGGTTGAAAGGAGGGCGTGGAGGAGGTCTTGAGAGTTTGAGGATTAAGAATATTGTAGACATGTGTGGTCATTTTACTATTATCATTAAGACATTCACAAGGAAGCTCTTAGCCCGGATATGTCACATAACTCCAGTGAACATGCTGGGTAGGTAGGATTTAACTTTCTGTCGGAATGTGAGCAAGTTAAAAATTTATGAATTTATCAAAGAAACAGGTTGGGTGGACCGGAGATCAGGTGGTGGGAAGTACAGTGCCAGCACTCTGAAAGACGGGTAGGGAGATTGAATTCCGAAGGGTCGTTTTAACCGTGGTGCTCGTGCACTTGCAATGAGTGAATGAGTGATGGCTAATGTGTTTCACTTCTTGTTTATAGTTACACGAACTATATCAGATATGCATTACGGTTAACCAAGAATATTGAATTATCTCCATGAAAAGTTTTGAAGGTACTTGCGAAATAACTATGAAGATTACAATACATTAAAACTTAGATATCGTGGTGCACTAAGATAAAAGTAACGTTTTGGTTAATATTTCGTAAAATATAATAAATATTATAGTGTCTGTGTTTTATTTGTTCCTACTTTTTCATGCAAATGCATGTGATACCTGGGTTCATAATCCCAGTCTGTAAAGTAAGTCTGTAGCCCTCGGCTCACAACCAGGGGATCGGGTGTTTCCTTACGTATGATGCCCTCGCTCGTTCACCTCACAGGTGATCTTGTTGTCTACTCTGGTGTCGTGAGTAGCCTCCTTGAGAGTGGTAGCATACCTTTCAAAGGGCTGGGTTTTGAGCTGAGCTTTGCTACGATAACTTTTAGTCTGCCAGATCAACGGCCTGAAAAATATGATGCGTTTATTAGCGCACTAGAGAATTCATGATAAAAAAAAAAAATATTTCATGTTAGCATTTTCATAATAAGTCTTATGTCCCTTTAAAATAATGGAAACAAAATTTAAATAGATTTAATAATTCTGTATCAGCATAGCACCAACCTGTTGTTATTTAAGCAATTCTGTTTTTAATTGTATTGAAAATATTGTAGAAAGCATGATAAAAAAATTACACAAGGAACAATATTTAACATTTATTTTAAGACAGTAACGTAAACATAATTAAATTTAAATGCGATGTCTTATTCATTATGATTTTATTTGACAGCCATCTTGATGAGGAGAAGATCCCTAAACCATCAGTTGGTGGCAGCTTACCGTGCTAAAATCGTGTGGATGTGGTTATGTGGAATGCCAGCGAGAGAAATCTATCTAAAAATCGGAGTCAGCCTTGGTACAGTATACAGGTGGATCAGACGATGGAGGAGGGAAGGCACGTTGGAGAGACGGCCTTACCGCGCTGGGACCACTCCCTGGGAAGGAGATGCAGGCTGCGTCACAGCCTTCCAGACACAATCAATGACCACCCCTATCTGTGATTTAAACTCCCTTCACACTTACTATAATGACACATCAGTAAACTGCTCCCCTTGGGAAAGTCAGAGCTAGATACATTGTACGTGTATTGTAAGATGTAATCAAATTTGACTTTAACACCAAGACACAGAAGACCACTGATGCATTCTTTACGTATAAAAAGGCACGTTCTTGCTTTTATTTCTTCTGCTTTTGTCACTGCTTTTTTTCAGTAAAAACTGATATTCAGTGAACATATCTCTTAACGAGGAAATAATATCAGTCATTACTGAAAAACAAGATTTTACGATAGAAACTAACATCCTATAAGGTAAATTTCTAGAGAAAGGAAATTGTGTTAATTTGGTTATTTAACTAACAAAGCCTCCGATATTTCCTCTGATAAAACGTTTCATCCTGTTTCATTTATACTGTAAGAATGAACTTCAGTAAAGGCTTTCTGTACATTGGTGTAATCTGTACAAAATAAGTAGAAAATATTTAGTAATTCTCTAACAGTAGATTCGAAGACTGTATTTCCTTTTTCAAGGATCGTTTTTAACCTTCAAGAAAATAAATTACCTTACAGATGATAAACAACCAGTATATAAGTGACTGAAATTTATTACGACGTTTCGGTCCGACTTAGACCGACTTACTCACCCAACCCTTTTATAAGATTCTAACTCTTGAGTGCGGGTAGTGTGTGTTCTTTCAATCACGGTATTGTGACTAACAGATACACAAACTCAATTAAAAAACACGAATACAGGCAAACTGCGGCTTTCCATTGATAAATTATGTAAAGATCCACTGGCTTTTATACTTTCACAACAAACTATTATAAGAACAATAAAATATCTTCTATAAAATTGTTTTAATTATATATATATATATATATATATATATATATATATATATATATATATATATATATATATATATATATATATATATATATATATATATATATATATATATATATATATATATATATATATATATATATATATATATATATATATATATATATATATATATATATATATATATATATATATATATATATATATTGTTTGTTTGTATAATTATATGTAGGGAAGTACCACCTCTATAGCTGGAATGGGGACCCTCATCCTCAGAGAAGACAATAAACGTACCTCAGGGAAAACTCAAGGTTCTCCCCGGAGCTGTTTGAATATTTTCTTCTCCTACCCCCTCCCTATATATTTTATATTCTATGTGAACATTTATTGATAAACAGAATACATGTGCAGAAAAACACAAACATGAATACAATGGTACAATGTATTAAAGATCATGAATTTCCTCCAGCTCCTCCGAAGCCGACGCGAGCCAAGTATGCAGCAAGCATTTCCCCGCTGGATGGATACGCTGAAGCGCTGGAACATGAAAGTGGCTGCCCTTGGGTCCCTTGTGGTGTCGATGAGTCTGGAACCCAATTCTTTGAGGAAACGTATGGCATTTTTTCCCCATGATCCCAAGGTCTCTGATCCCACTGGGACAAATTGATACTGTTGGCTTATGTCCCAGTACTTGCTGATCTTGTACTCCTCCCTGTGGTTAGCAGCTCTTCCCTGTCGCCCAACACTGTGATGGATATAGGTGTTAGCCAGTGTGGACACACAGGTATAGTCCCATGCTAAGAGCTTGCCATTCTTCCAAGGATAGATGGTGATCCTGTCGGGACGGTTTGCTGGGTTGTGGGTATTGTTGGCTGCTAGTGACCAGGGCTCCCTCTCGGCTGGGCATCCAGCTGTAGCAGGGGTTCTCTTTATGATGTTGACCTCATTGTGTCTTGCATGCCAGCCCTTGGTTTTGTAACAGTTAAGATCATGTAGACCGTATTGGTCTGCTTGCGCTTCACCGCAAATACACATATATTCTGTGTGAATTGGGGCAGCAAGGCGCGGAGCCACTGCAATACGGAGGGTCTATATATATATATATATATATATATATATATATATATATATATATATATATATATATATATATATATATATATATATATATATATATATATATATATATATATATATGCAATAAGATCACAGTAAACAGGTGATTTCAGAATATGCAAAACAACCACTCTGAAAGAATAGAGAAATTCCAAGCGCTTGGAATTTCTCTATTCTTTCAGAGTGGTTGTTTTGCATATATTCATATATATATGTATATGTATAATATGAGACAGAATTTAGAGGATTACCCACCATAAAGAAAGATTATATGATTTTGCAGTCCCTGCACTTTGAAGGGGAAGGGGGTGATGCTGCATTTCGGGGGGCCATCTGAAATGCAATGTTAGCACGCTTCTGCCAAGACAGTGAATGAATGACGGTGAAAGTATTTCTTCTTCCTCTGGTGATCCTACCTTGGTGAGAGATAGCTGGTGCGTAAAGAAGAAAACATTCTCTTTCAGAGAAAAGCTGAAGAGGTGAAATAAGATGACACTAAAGACAGTGAGTATTGTAGAAGTATTGTTGACGCTACACTGCTGTCTTGGTGCTGGAGGGGCCCTGCGTCTTCCTCCAGGTTAGTTAACCGCGTCTTCCTCCAGGTTAGTTGACCGCATCTGGTGTATACTGAAGAAGTCTTGATATCATTTTCACCAAATTCGAAAAGTCTCCCCACACGAAAAAAAGTCTCTGAAGGAATGGAACAAAGATATTGTAGGGATAACTTCTAATAGTGGGATGTTTCGTGTAACATGAGCATTTGATTTTTAATGGATTCAGGAGAAAACGGAAAGGTTTTGAATCCTTCCTGGACGGCTGGAGTTGTATTGGAAGCTGCCTTCCGGCCTCGCTGCTCCACTATTTTCATCCATGACGAAGATGTACTCTGGACAGATTTTATTGTAAGTATCAGTACAACTTTCAATATATTTAACATAATTTCTATCCAACTTTGAAATTTAAATTAAGGACAGAGAAAACTTTAATATGATAAATGAGAAGCATGAAAGACTGAAATTTGTCAGGTCCGTAGGATAGAGAGAAGGAGAGGGAGACGAGGGGGGGGGGGATTTCAAATTTAAGAAAGTTAAGTCCCTTGGAGAAGTCATGCGACTGGCAAAACTGGCAAATTATTGGAAAAATGACAAATATTATTAGATGATTGAAGACAAATCAATTACGATCAACTTACTGGGTATCGAGTAAGAACTTTAATCTTTTCAACGTCTCTTCCAATAAGAATTAAACACCTTGCACGATATTAATAATTGCTATACTACCACTAATGTAAAATAAAAGCCAAATGTAAAAAAAAAAAGTAAAATAATGTAAAAATAAATAATGTGATAATTATAAGTTGAATAAATGACAATGTGACATATGAGTGGGTCCCACTCGATAATGCTGTCCGCTACATTGTAATTACGGAATTTACTTAAATAAAATTGACGGTAGTGGATGTGTATGATGTTAGAGATACCTCAAGACATTTAGCTGTTGGTATTACTATCAGGTCGCATGAGTGGTTGTCGAAACACCTGTTGCTCCATCGGGTATTCGTACACAGGATATTATGAATACATGTTTCCGATCATTTTCTGTTAACTTGTTGCAGAGTTTTAATTCAGGAACTACCCATACAGGAATTTTAGACTAAATCCTATAATATGCTGAAAGAGTATAAGGATCGTTAATAATTTAGGGTCTGAGGGCTTTCGATTATAGTTTTTGCACGATGTTCATTTGAAGTAAGACCTCAATGTATTGATGTTAAATAATCCAGAGCTTTATGCAGCCAGTGTCTCCCTGGGGTACGGCAGTGTTCAAGGTGACAGCAAACGACCAGGATGCTAATATGACTATGTCACAGCTCTCACTTGTGATTGCAAAGGCTCGACAGGTACGCCACTCGCCTTGCTTTTCTGGGAAGAGTACACCACTACTGAGGTGGGTATATCATTTTCATATTACTACCGAGATGAGTATGACATCCTCACAGCAATAAAGAATGGGTGGTTCACATAACGTCTACCATACTGACGTCAACAGCTGCGGCAGGTGTGGGGGTGCGTGACGGTGGTGGTGGTCAGTGACAATACAACCTTACTCGCAGCCTTTGCTGAGTACTCCCTCAAGGGCCGCCTCCTGGTGTGGTCAACGAGGCTTTTAGCAATCACTCACCTGCCCCTCTCGCAGCTGAGACTAATCCTTAGTAGCTACTGGACATTCTCCATGATGAATGCGATGTTGGTGGTTCTGAATGAGAGGGTCAGTAAACCCAGGTAAATATATCTTCAGTTGTGTGAGGATCAGATACTTTAGTGTTTATCTAATATATTGGAAAGGAAAACAGTCTCATTTATGTAACACAACTCCTAATTCATGTAGATATTTTCTATTCATACAAGTTTTTTTACTGGAATGATTTCTTCTATTCACAGTGAGTCACAATTTTGTTCTCCCTTACCCATTTGATCATAGACTCGTGTGCTCAATAAACATTTTTAATGTTGCATGTGTCTCTTATCAACTTAAAGGTATTTTATACCAATTTTAGTATATTAGATGAGTTCTAGTTGTTTCTTTGTCAAGGGAAATCCTCCTGATAATGGATATCTTTGTTTTGATTGGAATATCCGTTTGTGTTTTGGAATCTCTCCTACCATTACTTCCAACAGTGGCTTCAGAACTATGGGAATGAAAAGCAGGCGAATAAAAGTATAGCAAATCTCCCTTCATTACTGTTAGGAGAAATTTATTAACCACATAGTTCAATATAACTGTTACTTGCTTAAGTCT
>NC_091341.1:26312067-26324567 GCF_038502225.1 Cherax quadricarinatus
TGGTGGTACTTACGCTGCCTAGTCGAATTCGAACCCTCCTGCAAAAAAGGCAAACCACTGATGAACCTTTGATGCCAATAGGAAAAGACTTTAAGTTATATCACAAAAACCACAGAAGAAGAATATAATAATCCACCAAGTATTCCCATTCGGGGGATTAGAAGTAAATAAAACCTTTCACTTTTAATTTTCAACAAAGGTTAAAACTGTTCTTGTAAAACTCTAAAGCAAATATTATCGACTAGTCTTGAATTAAACATTTTAAGAGCACAGTCTTTTTTCTGTGTCAGATCACTCGCCCGGAAGTCGGAGAAGAATTAAAGCACAAACTGACAATAGGAGACTCAACTGAAATAGCAGTTGGAACGCTGCTTGGTCAGGGTACCAAGAAGCAACTACCTGAGAGCATCTCGGGTCAGTTACTGCTGGTGACTTGGCTGGTGTTCGCTTTCATCGTGAGCAACGTCTACAGGGGCAACCTGACAGCCGCTCTCACCCTTCCCAAGTACCCACCCAGACCAGAGACACTAGAGCAGCTCATCAAAGTTGTTGATAAGTAATGATAATCTCATGTGACTGATTATAGATATTTTATATATCTCTGTGTTATCTTTTCTGATATTATAGTCCTCAATGCTGACATTTCAAGAATATATTTGTAACAATGAAACTATTTTACTTTGCTTAATAAACACTACATGTATTCAAACACATACCTACAAACATTGCATATAACTACATACGTATACACATAATTTGATTACTAAATATATACGTATATGATAAATGATATAGTTATGCAACATATGGGTATCTTTATTCTGGAAATGTTTCTCCAGCCAGTGGCTTCTTCAGTCCAGTGCAGAGAAAAGTGAAAGATAAGGAGTTTGAGGTAATCAGTCCCTCAGTCTGGAGTAAACGAGTTCAGTCTATCAAGACTGATGAGGTAAACACATCGACTCCAGGCGGCTGAGAGACTGATTAACTCAAACTTATCTTCCACTTTCTCCGCATTGGACTGTAGAAGCCACTGGCTGGTTAAACGTTCCCAGAATAAAGACTCACAAATGTTGCACAAGTCTCATTTATCAACTTGTTGTTTATTTAAACCATTTATTTAGTGTTGGTGAAGACTGCTTAACTTTGATGTTCCTCGTATTGTTCACTCCACAGGGTCATGATGCCAACTTACGGGGAAAGTTTTAAAAAATTCTTTAAGCAGTCAGATTCCGTAGTGTATCAGACACTCGCAGACATCATGGAGGTCGTCCCTTCTGCTGAGTATTGCCTACGCCAAGCAGTAGAAAAGAAGTATGTGTATATCTCTAAAGTATTTTTAGGTTTTCCATTTTTATTATTATTGTTGTTATAAGTAGTAGTACTATTACTGCTGCTCCTTGTCCATCTACATTATATATAAATATATCAATAACAACACTGGGACTGGCCAAGGACTCGAACCCGTGTCGTTTTAGCCCGCCTCATGGCTAGTCACTGTCATTGATTAAATACCACTGGCTCGTGGTTACAATAATATATGAATACTGCTAGTGGAGGCTAGTACACCAAACGGGGAGTAGAATGAAATTAGCTCTGAGGCACCCACACCACCGTATGTCCTCGTATGACGGTAAAACACCTAGCTCTGCTGGGTGCGTTATCTTTGTAGGATTGGGTCGTCCCGTGGGTTAGTATCGTGAATTTTCTCTCGCCATGAGGCGGGGTAAAACGACACAGGTTAGTCCTCGAACCCGTGTGTGTCACTATACCACTTTCAGGCTTTTATTATATAAATGTTATTGAAGAAGAAAGTTGTGAAAAAAATTTAAGTGCTTGTGATATGACTCAGAGAGGGCTGCATGGACGACTACCGCTACCTCCAGCAGTTGATAGCTGACAACTTCACACTTGTGGACGGCAGCACCAAGATTTACATCGGCAGGGAGAGAATCATGCTGGCGCCCGGAGCCTGGCCCATACCCCACGACGCACCTTACAAGCCTCAGCTCGACATATTAATGATTCATATTAATGAGGTAAGATGAGCACTGGCGACCCTAAATCTTTATTAAAACGGTGGAAGTGTTAAAAGTAAAGAAATCTTTATTTGTGAGATGCTGCAAATTATTGACAGTTATATGTTACTGTATTCATCAAATGCTCCAATTTACTGAGAGACAAACACACACTCGTATCTGTCATTGAAAGTGTGATCACTGTATGGTTTAAGAGCATGACATTTTAATGTTTGGAAAACAAGAATACCGACAAATTACAAGGTCGGTTGGTATCTCTCTCTCTCTTTCTCTCTTTTGATTCCAGTGATAGGCTCTTGACCGCAGAGCTTACACGTAATAATGGACAATTATCGTCATATAAGAAAAGAACAACATCATAAGTGTTAAGTAAACTTTCTAGATGTATACAAAAGAATAAGAACATTTTGTATCTTTCAGGCTGGATTATACGAGAAATGGATCAATGATATAATTCTAAAGGCCCAAGACGACAGTCGAAAACGACAACGTGAGGAGCAGGAAAAAGAACACGAGATGGCTGCCCAGAGTACTCCAGAGACCAGCGAGAACCAGGCTCTGACACTCCGCCATATGCAAGGCCCCTTAATGATCGTCGCCTTGGGCCTTTCTTTGTCTATGATTGTGTTTATGACAGAGTTAATGCTAGAATTATACAGGAAAGGGACTGCCTAACAAGTTAAAAGTTGAAGTTTTTTCATCTGATGGAAGGAATCATACTCACAGGTAACATTCGAATGAAAAGCAGAGGAAAAGCTGAAAGTCTAGCTGAGGATTCATAGATAAGTAGTCACATGTTTACAAGGTCACATAATAAATCTCGATAATGCTGATTGTTGATAGATGGTTAGTAGCGCGCACACACACACACACCAAGAAAAAGAATAATACCTTGATCGAGAATGTCCAATCCTTGTTGAACACCTTTGACAAATCATAGAAATCATTGATCAATACTGCTTATATATATATGCAGAATAACCACTGTGAAAAAAAAATAATGAACTAACAAACGCTTTCGTGATATCTCACATTATCAAGGAACTGTAGAAATAATAGAACAAAGGGCATGTAAGAGCGAGATTACACCTCGTGGTCAACATAAGACGCCTCACCCTTCCCTTTACGATGATGTTGGCGAGATGATCAAGGACTTGTCAAGCATAACTTGGATTCTTCCCAAGTTTTATGATTTTAGGTTGTCGAACATTCATAAATGAATCTATTTTGTATAATCCTAAACCAATATTCATAGTAAATTCAAAACTGTTTTTTATAGATGGATATAAAGGCTTAGAGGAAGAATATTTTTTATTTCTTCCTGAAGCCATTTTAATATTCCACTTCCCCTACCACCCCATCTTTTCATTTTCATTTTACCAGTAAGTATATTTTATTTCATAATATAGTACACAAGATTTAAAAGATATATTGCTGGTGCAAAAATGGCATATACAGTACATGACGTTCGAGGGATACATTTCAAGTGCATATTACTAGGGCGTGTGCCCAGGATACAGCAGGCATTACCCCTCTGAACCGCAACACTGAGTCTCTGAAACAAAAAAATAGCCGCCCTGGTATATCTAGCTATACTCATGAATTTTTTTCCTAGCTCCTTAAGGAACTTATATGCACTCTTTTCCCATGTGTGTGTGTGTGCGTGTGCGTGCGTGCTTTTGCCTTTGTCTCCATGTAAATTATTCCCCCCCAAACACACACGTAAGGAAAATGTTTGTAATTATCACCTATTCTTGAATTTAATTTTACCATTGCGTCAGTAGTGGAGAGTTGCTTCTGCGCATCTCTGTCCTCCCGCTTATAAATCTGCGAGACAGGCTCTTGGGAGTCAGTAGTCTGGTGTTGTTGTTACCAGATAATTCGTGGATATTTTTTTCAGTACCTCAGGTGAGCTATTGTATTATGTGTTTGAGGTTTCTGAGTACAATGGGAATATTTTATTAATTTTAAAATATTTATACACACGTGTTTTCAGAGGACTGACTAATATAATAATTCGCTATTGGTAGTTATTGTAAGAGGGAGGTGGAGTCTTAAGTATAAAAGTGTCAGTGAGAATATAAAAAGTTAAAATTAATGAAGAGTGAAAGGCATCAGCGATTCTTGGAAGATACGTTGGCTAGAGAAGAAGTCTGTATTAAGTCTGTATTAAGTCTGTGGTGTGAATTTAACAATACCGTGGTAGTGTGTGAGACGCAGAGGACTATGAAGGGACTGTTGTTTGAGATATGGACGTTGTCTGGGAGGTTTGAAGGTTATCTAACAGCAGGAAATTAAAAGTGAACACAGATAATTATCAAGGTGGAAAGAGTTAGAAGACTATAATAAACATCAGAAAAGAGGAAAGGAGTATGAAAGAAGTAATTATATTTAAAGACTTACAAGTAGATGTGGCTGTTGATGGGCCTATGAAGGTTGATGTATGTTATGTAATAGGTGAAAAGACTTTCTTAAAAAAAAAAGGATTGTTTACTTATACTTACATCTTGAAATTCAGAAAGACGCAGCTTTAAATTAGTCACCACTGTGTTAAAAAGATAGTCAGCAACACATCTGTGTGTAAAATAACGTTTTTGTTAATATTACTGGAAATCTAACAAATAATTTTTTTCTTTAAATTTTTCTCCATTTTTTCTTTCCCGATCTTCATACACACACACACATACACACACATACTCACACTCACTCATACACTCATAATCAGAGTTGTCAGTAAGTGTAACAATCTGGGAAGTGATGTAGTAGAAGCAGGATCCTACATAGTTTTAAGAAGAGGTACGACAAAGCTGATGGAGCAGGAAGAGTGACCTAGTAGCGACCAGTGAAGAGGCGGGTCTAGGAGCTGTGACTCGACCCCTGCGACCACAACTAGGTGAGTACAAATAGGTGAGTACACACATCCTCAGAGAAGAGAATAAACGGACTTCAGGGAAACCTTTAGATTCTCCCCGGAGCTGTTTGAATATTTTCTTTTCCTACCACCTCCCTATATCCTATGTGAACTTCATTTTTAAACTAAATTCATTAACCAACATACAATGGGAAGCATAACATGAAAAACATCTCAGAACCTACATCTCAAGTGCTTCATCCAGCTCCCAGGCGGTGGGCCGCGAGCCCAGAATGCTGCAGGCATTTACCCTCTGGATCCCTTGTCTAGCACAGATAATTTAAAAGCCGTTTTCTCAGGTGAAAAATTGTGTGTGCATGCCAACAAAATTATAATGAATTTTGTGATCTTTAATAAATAATGGCAATGGGGTTTTAGAAAATTTAAACATTGTTATTGATATAATACGGAAAAGGTTATACGAGCAGAGATATATTTTTAAGAATAAATTATTTAAGTATTTGTTGAATCAAACCCATTACAAAAATAAATGCCGTAATAAACATATCATAAAACTTAAGAGGCTAAAAATGGTATTAGATATATACTTAACTAATAGAAATTATTTAAATTGGGCACAAGGTTTATCCATTATGATTCTATTTGACAGCCACTTTAATGGAGAGAAGATCCTCAAACCATCATCTGGGTGCCGCTTACCGTGCCAGAATCGTGTGGATGTGGATATGTGGCCTATCAGCCAAAGATATCTCTCAGGAGATCGGGGTCAGCCTTGGTACAGTGTACAGGTGGATCCGACGATGGCAGAGGGAAGGCACGGTTGAGAGACGGACCTTCCGTAATGGGTACTTTCTCACCTCTAGGGAAAGCGACACAAGTAGTGCTTCAGACTCTCACACACAGATCGAGATGACTTCTGCTTGTGGCACAGATTACCTTCAGACTTATTATAATCCAACATTAGTAAACTTGAAAAGATAACGTTAAGGCTAAGACACCCATCATCACTAAAGGATTCTCTGCCTAATATGACTTAATTGCTTTCATATCTCTGTTAATTGTGTGAGGTTTTGTGAAAAAAATGAACTCGTCGAACATACCTGATAGCTCTCAAAAAATAAAATAATGAAATCATAATAAGAAATGCTTAAAATAGGTTTCCATTACATAAACTCAAGAATGAAAATAAACTAAAATTAACTAATTTAACTTAACGACAAATCCGCTGATTTATCAAAAAGGTTCCATGATGTAACTATTCTGTTTAAATTTACAATTGACTAGAATAAAAGCTTCACTATTTGATAAGTGTATTGATATTTTGTGAACAGAAGGCGCAGAGGTAACCTAATTTTCTCCAAATAGAGTTAAGGAATACAATTTCTTTGTAATGGACGTTTTTTTGACTTCACCAATGCAAATTGGAAAAGAAATTGGTCAAATGCACGACGCGAACATACATAAACACACTCAGATATACGCACAAGAATATTCATACGAAAACACTAAAATATAATTATTCTTAGTCATTCGGACTGCACAAAATTCATTCTGTAAATGGAAATTCAACTTCAGTACTCTGAAAATGATAATAAAATTCTTATTGTAAAATTTTCGTTGTTTATTATAACCTTAAGTAAGTGGCACTTACATTAGCTTAATTTTCCTCTTTATATATTTAATAGTAAAATGAATTTTTTTTAAATTTTATATTAGTTATTATAATTTTAATTATAATTATTACTGTATTATTATTGTGTGTGTGTGTGTACTGTAAGCTGGGAAGACTGTAGGTGTGTGGTGTAAGTTTAACCAAGTCTGTGTTATGTCGAATGATACACCTTATTGCTGCTCTCTTGTCTTCTTATTCATTACCTTCAAAGTTTGTCTTGTCTTGTCTATTCATTAGGTTTCTTACAAAAATTCGATGCTCTTTACTGGCAGTGAAAAAAGTGATATAGCAGGATGTCCCAGCTAGGGGCAGTGACTGGGCTGGTAGCACTATTGATGTATACGGTGATATATATCTGTCTCGTGGTTGAAGGTACACTCCAGCTTTCTCCAGGTTAGTTGCCTACATCTGGTGCTATGAATTAAATTTACGAAAAGTTTATAACTGGTTTTCACCCAATTAACGCTGTAAAATGTGTTAAAAAAAATTGGACGAATGAGTCAGGAAAATATTATAACAAAACTTCAGTTTCAAGAATGTCTATTTCCAACATTATGTTACGTAGTTTCAGGAAAATACGAGAAGATTTGGAACTCTTACTGGTCTGTTGGGGTTGTACTTGAAGCTGCCTTCCAACCTCGCTGCTCCAGCATCTTCATCCATGACGCCAAAAACTTATCAACTGATTTCATTGTAAGTCTCGTAAATATTCCCCACCATCTTAATATTTTTTTTTTATAATACGTATTAGGTAATTATAGAAAAAAAGAACGATAAGAAAATATAATTATTTAGCATAAGAGAAAACTAAAACTAAACGAAGAACATGAAATTTAAACATTTAATTGCCTCACTATAGTAAATGTTTTATTTCTGTAGATATTTGGATAGAGCATTTGGGCTGTCCAGTATATCACATTTGTAAAGGGAAAGGGCGAGAGAATAAGTCACATCATATTTATATTATATATTTCAGAGCTTCGGTCAGGAATGGGCTGCCTGGGGCGTAGCACTGTTTGAGGTGACAGTAGACAGCCGGGATGCTAACTTGACTCAGACAGAGATCTCACTCGCGGTTACCAAGGCTCAGAGGGTATGTGTGTTATGTTACTACTGAGGCAAATACAGCAAATACATCACTTTCACATTACTGCTGAGGCAGGAATGTCAATCACATTATTAGTGAGGTGGTTACATCTTTCTCGCATTACTACTGAGGCTGTTATGCCATCTTCACATTACTTTTGAGTTGGGTAAGTTACTGTCACTAAGACCAAGGAACGTTTAAGATGTCACCATCGACAGTTGCGGCAAGTGTCTGGCTGCGTGACAGTGGTGGTGGTGAGTGATGACATAACCTTCCTCACAGACTTCGCTGAGTGTTCCCTCAAGGGCCGCCTCCTGGTGTGGTCAACAAGGCTTCTCGCCGTCACCCGCCTGCCCCTCCTGCAGCTACAGCAACTCATGAGGAGTCATTGGACATTCTCCATGATGAATGCTGTGTTCCTGGTTTTGAATGAAAAGTCGAATTTACACAGGTAAATATATTTTCATCAGCGTTATAATGCAGAAAATCTTTACCTATAATAAATTTATTAGGAAAATTCGAATGTTCTTGAAAATAAAAAAATGTTAATTCACATGTTTTTTTGTTTTAAAAACTTGTTTACTGTAAGACAGCATCATCAAAAATAGATACTTCAAAACCCAGCTTTTTAAATTTTCTACGCTTATTAAACAATTCTTTATCGATGGATTTCTTATGGTGGCCACTTAAGAATGACTATTTTGTTCCTTCTCTATGACTTTGACGTGTTCTTTAGGTCGTTAGCGTATTGGGAAGCTCGTCGTTACTATGCTGTTTAAAGTTCCTTTCAGAGAGCGTTAGTTCTTTGACTCCAATAACCTGGTATGTTTCCCATCACTCTCAGTCCCTCCCAACAGCAGAACCAGAACCCGGCGATGAAATGCAGAATAAAAGTAAAATAAATCTGCTTTCACATTTCACCAGGAGTTCTCTGCCAAGAAGCACAAGGCAAAATAAACTTTTTCCTTCACGATAACAACTCCGACAACGTCCAAAATGACTACCAAATTATCATACTGATCACAAGACTTTATCCTAACTAGGACAATGAATATATGCTATATACAATTATTTAATCCTAATTTAAGTTTCAGCATGTATGTAAACTTGCCGTACAGCGTGTCAGGTGCCAAAATAGTAGAGATTGGAGCATGGAGTAAAGCTCGTGGTCTTCACCTTCTTAATCTTCCCCTCTTCCCTGAAAAATTCAATAAGTATATAAATATACAACATGTAATCTGTATTCTGTAATATGAGAAACATTGTGTCCATGGAGCAAAAGATATATTTGATATAATAATGCTGTCTGTCTTTTACTGTCTCCTACGATTTGCATAACAAAAGCAACCCTTTTTCAGTTTCTACGGAGCCACAGTAAACGTGACAGCCTTGCCATATAAACCTTTCTGGAGTGTAGCAGAGGAGCAGAGTGGTAATAACTCTGGTGTCTGCAGGTACATTGGCAGCGACGTCATGATGCTGCGTGCCATTGCTGACGTTCTGAACTTTACCATTAACGTTCTACCTGTAGCCACCTGGGACCAGGTTTGTAACCCCCTGTTACCGGATTTGTAACCATCTAGGATCAGGTATTTAACCATTTGTCACCATTTTTTTTTTTTAACTATATGGGATTAATCAGAATTGCAGAACGGGATAATAGCCATCTGCGACCAGGTGTGTAATAATCGAAGTATAACCACCCGAATCAAGCCTAAAACTACACAGGACAAAGTTTGTATTAATCTTGAACCTATTTCACAATCATCTAGGGCCACTAATGCAACCACCAAAGACTAGAACTTAAATTATTTGGGTCTCGTTTGTTAACATCTGGGCCAGTTACTATCACTGTAACCCTGACACTTATGTAAACCCTAATTAATAAACAAACATAATATATTATACAAGATTTAAATTGTCAGGTTTATTCCGTCTGTCATTTCAGTTTTGAGCGCTTAGTAAGTGTATAGCTATAGCTATCCCAATATAAAAATATCGTTACTAACTATCACCCTGATATCGGGGGCTAAATACAGCCCATTACTGTGGAGTAGAATCCTTCAGCAAGCCGAAAGCCACCAATTTGCCAACTGCATCTTCCCGTAGCTGCTTGCAAGCCAAATCCTGCACTCTCATTAGCTAAATAAAACTCGCTCAAGCAAGTAATCGCCTGCCCAAGCTCGGCTTTTCCATTGCCTTGGCAAGAACTGTGAAAACAGCCGATTATCGGCGTCATCATGGCAATAAAATTTTAATGTATTAAGAAGGATTTATCTAAAAGGTAAGTTTAATATTTTTCCATAAAATGCAATACAGTGTATTCATTTATAACGTATGTTAAAAAAAAAAATTTCTCCAGGTCACAAGCTTGGTGATGGAAAGAACTTCCTTCATTGCAGCTGTTACTTACATGGTACTTCCACAACGCTGTCTTCTCTATGATTTTACATATGTCTACATACAGGGGTCGATCTCCTTTGCAATGGCTACACCTTCGTTCATTCCTAACTGGGAAAGTCTTGTCGACCCTCTTACAACTGAGGTGTGGGTGGCAATCTTCGTGGTCCTACTTATGGTGCCTCCCTGTTTGTTTATGGTATACAACATTAATTTTGATGCTGTGCTTATATTTCACTGTTACCATTCCCTTCACATAGCAGTGAATTGGATATCCCGATCTACCTCACTTCTTTAAAATAAGTTAAAATTTAGTTAGTGATTAAATAGTATAACCCAAAAAGGAAACAGTCATCATGTTATTTTAAGAACACAATCTTCTGATTTCAGATCTCCAGACAGGAAGATGGGGCACGATTAAATGACAAATTAACAATAGGAGACTCGGCTGAAATAGCTGTTGGAACGCTGCTTGGACAGGGTACTAAGAAGCAACTACCTGAGAGTAGTTCGAGTCGGTTGTTGTTGGTGATTTGGCTGGTGTTCGCCTTCATCGTGAGCAACGTCTACAGGGGCAACCTGACAGCCGCTCTCACCCTCCCCAAGTACCCTGCCAGACCAGAGACACTGGAGCAGCTCGTCAAAGTTGTTGACAAGTAATTATAATCTTTGTGATAATTATAGAAATGCATTTATCTTCACCTGTATTTTTCGTTGTCCGCCAAAACAATGCTTTACTAGACGAAAGGAGCTCCGTAGTAATGAGCACTTTCCTCTAGTACTTTAGAGTTTATCAGTGATTGCGAATGTTACACAAGAAATAGGAGGACCAGTCAGTGACAAGTATCTCTCACAGGCAATGAATTCTTGTTTACTCAATTTTATGTACAAATGAATAAATATTTGAGAATATTCACAAATTTTAGTTCAGAAATTTTCAGCACTTCTATGCAGTTCAGGATCTACCATAGCTTTCTTAATAATACTTATAATAGTTAATTGCTAATTTGCTAATATAAATCAGTTCAATCACAAACATACATTTTCGTTATATATTTCTCTCTACAGAGTAATTATGCAGGCCTATGGAGAAAAGTTTCAACAGTTCTTTAAACAGTCAGATTCCGAAGTGTATCAGACCCTCTCTAGCATCATAGAATTTGTCACTTTTGCAGCAGATGGATTACGCCAAGCGGCGGAGGAGGAGTAAGTGCATATATCTTTATATTTTTCTGGCGGCGTATTTTTATTATTTATTATTATTACTGTTTATTGTTGTTTTTATTATCACTATTACTTTCACTGTTAAATTATATTAATATTACTATTAATATTTTTTCATTGTAATTAAAAGGAAGTAGTCAAAATTCCTGTTTTTGGTATAGGCAAGCATACATTGACGGGCAACGATACTTGCAGCAGGTGATCGCTGACAACTTCACACTGGTGGACGGCAGCACCCAGCTTTACATCGGCAGAGAGAGCATCTTTCCTGGGCCAAACGCATGGCCCATACCTCACGATGCTCCTTACAAGCCTCAGCTCGACAAATTAATGATGTCTGTTGTCGAGGTAAGATGAGTAGAGCTGACGAAAAATCTTTTTGAATTAAATAATGAGATTAATAGCAACGTTGCGTTACGCAAGTATAATTACTGCAGGTATTGGAAGAATGAACCAGCATCGTGTAGAGCTCATACTGAGTTCATCTCATGTTTTAAACTCGCTCATTATTTATTATTTACAGTGAAAGCGCGTTATGTACACCCCGAGAGCAATTGTATTGACCTGTATAACGCTTCTGGCCAATCACAGCAGAATAAACAAATAGGCATCAAAATATAAATTAAGGCGAGCCAGTCTCCTGTCTACCACTCGGGGAGTAAAATAAATTAATTTACTTCTACTACTGCTTCCACTACAAGCCTTATCACTTCTTTTTCTTCCTCTCTTGGTCCCGTCCCTGTCCCCCTCGCCTATATACACTGACAACTCCCTCACTCTTTTGTGTTAGTGTGACTTTGTAAATGGTCCAAGTCGAACCGAAATGACTTCGTAAGCTTCTTTGTCTTATGTGAGAGTTACTTGATATTAATTTAGGTTATTTTCCGCTGAATCCCGTTGGGTTTACTTAAGTTATGTTACGTTTCTTACCATCTCAGCAAAATAAGACCACCTAATTTACATAACCTAAAAATATTGGACATCTTAAGGAATAAATGATCAATCAACTCGGAATAAGACTTGATCCTAATATTATCCCCGTAAGCTGGTCATAACCCTGACACTGCATGTGTTGGAATCACTGATATACTTCTTCAAATGTCATAAAAAGATGGGAATGTTAGATTAATAATTGTATGTAGATATCCTCTCTCTCTCTCTCTCTCTCTCTCTCTCTCTCTCTCTCTCTCTCTCTCTCTCTTTCTTTCT
>NC_091341.1:26329567-26402067 GCF_038502225.1 Cherax quadricarinatus
GTACATTATAAATGATTAGTCTTAATCTTTAACTTTAATCTATATTTTTAAGAATAATTTAAGTATTTATTGAATCAAACCCATTACAAAAATAAATTCTGTCATAATCATGTCTTAAAGCTTACCTAAGAGACTAAAAGTGGTATTAGATATATACCTAATAACCAACATAAATTATTTAAATTGGGCACAGGGTTTATACATTATGATTCTATTTGACAGCCACCTTAATGGAGAAAAGATACATAAATCATCATCTGGGTGCCGCTAACCGTGCCAGAATCGTATGGATGTGGGTATGTGGCCTATCAGCCAAAGATATCTCTCAGAAGATTGGAGTCAACCGTGGTACAGTGTACAGGTGGATCCGACGGTGGCAGAGGGAAGACGCGGTGGAGAGACGGACCTTCCATAATGGGTACCTTCCCACTTCTAGCGAAGGCGACACAAGTAGTGCTTCAGACTCTCACACACAGATCGCGATGACTTCTGCTTGTGGCACAGATTACCTTCAGACTTTCTATAATCCAACATTAGTACTACTCCCGCTTGAAAAGATAGCGTTAAGGCTAAGGCACCAACCATCACTGCAGGATTCTCACCCTAAGATGACTTAATTGGTTTCCTTTCTCTGTTGATTGAGTGCGGTTTTATATAAAAAAAAAACTGAACTTGTCGAACGTACCTGCTAAAACTCAAAAAAAATCATAAATCATAAAAAAAATTTCCAATACATAAACTTACAAGTGAAAATAAACTAAAACTGATTTAGCTTAACGACAAATCCACTGATTTATCAATAAGGTTCCATGATGTGACGGCAACAGCTACAAATATTCTGTTTAAATTTACAATTGACTAGAACAAAAGCTTCACTATTTTATAACTGTATTGATATTTTGAAATCCAATTTCCTCCAAATAGAGTTAAGGAATACAATTTTTTTGTAATGGATGTTTTCTTCACTTCACAAATGCAAATTGAACAAGAAATTGGTCAAATGCACGACGCCAACACACGTAAACACACTCAAATATACGCACAAGAATATTTATACGAAAACAGTAAAACATAATTATTCTTAGTCATTCGGACTGCACCACATTTATTCAATAAATGAAAGTTCAGCTTCAATACACTAAGAAAATGATAATAAAATGTTTATTGTGAAATTGTAGTTGTTTATTATAACCTAAAGTGGCACACACAATAATAAAATTAAAAATTTTGAAAATTTAATGATAGTTATTATATTTTTAATTTTAACTATTATTATTGCATTATTATTATTACTGTTATTATTATTATTATTATTATTATTATTATTATTATTATTATTATTATTATTATTATTATTTTTATTATTATTATTATTATTATTATTATTATTATTATTATTATGTGTGTGTGTGTGTGTGTGTGTGTAGTGTGGTGTAAGTTTAACCATGTCTGTGTTATATCCAATGATACACCTTATTCTTGCTCTCTTGTCTTCCTGTTCATTAACTCCAAAGTTATCAATGTTTCTTATATTTATTTATTAGATTTCTTATAAATATTCAATGATTTTAATTGGCAGTGAAGAAAGTGAAATAGCACGATGTTCCAACTAGGGGCAGTGACTGGGCTGGTAGCACTGTTGCTGCATGCAGTGCTACATATCGGCCTCGTGGCTGGAGGTACTCTCCACGTTTCTCCAGGTTAGTTTGAACAAAAAAAATGGTTATAACTATGACCATAATTTTTAAAGGGGTGGACCGATAAGCCAGCGGAAGGCCTCGGTCAGATGACCAAAAGCCTCAGTGGCGGGTCATCATTTGACTAAGACCCGCATCAGGAAACACTTGTCCTGTTTCTTGACAAACCTTACCTAACCTAACCTCCAGGTTAGTTAACTGCACCTGATATATTCAGAGGTGTCAAGATTTAAATATATGAAAAGTCCATAACTGGTTTTCACCCAGTTAACGCCATAAAATTTGTTAAAAGAAAATCTTTGGACGAATGAATCAGGAAAATATTATAACAAAATTCCAGTTTCAAGAATACCTACTTCTAACATTATGCTACGTAGTTTCAGGAAAATACAATAAGCTTTTGAGCTCCTACTGGTCTGTTGGGGTTGTACTTGAAGCTGACTTCCAACCTCGCTGCTCCAGCATCCTCATCCACGACGCCAAGAACTTACCATCAACTGATTTCATTGTAAGTCTCGTAAATATTCTCAACTTAATATTTTTTTTAATATTAGATAATTATAGACAAAAACGATAAAATATAATTATTTAGAATAACAATAGTGCAATAAAAACTAAGCAAAGAATATGAAATTTAAACATTCCCGTTTAAAGGAAGGGAGCATTGAGGAATTTTTAAAATCCTTTTCAGATTTAGCGTTTAGGCTGTCCAGTATATCACAATTGTAAAGGGGGAGGGTGAGAGAATAAAAGTCACATCATATTTATATTATATATTTCAGGACTTCGGCCAGGAATGGGCTGCCTGGGGCGTAGCACTATTTGAGGTGACAGTAGACAGCCGGGATGCTAACTTGACTCAGACAGAAATTTCACTTGCGGTTACCAAGGCTCAGAGGGTATGTGTGTTATGTTACTACTGAGGCAAATACGTCACTTTCACATTACTGCTGAGGCAGGTATGTCAATCACATTATTAGTGAGGTGGTTACATCTTTCTCACATTACTACTGAGGCTGTTATGCCATCTTCACATTACTTTTGAGTTGGGTAAGTTACTGTCACTAAGACCAAGGAACATTTAAGATGTCACCATCGACAGTTGCGGCAAGTGTCTGGCTGCGTGACAGTGGTGGTGGTGAGTGATGACATAACCTTCCTCACAGACTTCGCTGAGTGTTCCCTTGAGGGCCGCCTCCTGGTGTGGTCAACAAGGCTTCTCGCCGTCACCCGCCTGCCCCTCCTGCAGCTACAGCAACTCATGAGAAGTCATTGGACATTCTCCATGATGAATGCTGTGTTCCTGGTTTTGAATGAAAAGTCGAATTTACACAGGTAAATATATTTTCATCAGCGTTATAATGCAGAAAATCTTTACCTATAATAAATTCATTAGGAAAATTCGATTGTTCTTGAAACTAAAAAAATGTTAATCCACGGGTTTTTTGTTCTGAAAGCCTATTTACTGTAAGGCAGCAGCATCAAAAATAGATATTTCAAAACCCAGATTTTTAAATTTTCTACGCTTATTAAACAATTCTTTATTCGAAGGATTTCTTATGGTGGCCAGTTAAGAATGACTATTTTGTTCCTTCTCTATGACTTTGACGTGTTCTTTAGGTCGTTAACGTATTGGGAAGCTCGTCGGTACTATGCTGTTTCATGTTCCTTTCAGAGAGCGTTAGTTCTTTGGCTCCAATAACCTGGTATGTTTCCCATCTCTCTCAGTCCTTCCCAACAGCAGAACCAGAACCCGGCGATGAAATATAGAATAAAAGTAAAATAAATCTGCTTTCACATTTCACCAGGAGTTCTCTGCCAAGAAGCACAAGGCAAATAAACTTTTTCCTTCACGATAACAACTCAGACAACGTCCAAGACGACTACCAAATTATCAGACTGATTACAAGACTTAATCCTAACTGGGACAATGAATATATGCTATATACAATTATTTAATCCTAATTTAAGTTTCAGCATGTATGTAAACTTGCCGTACAGCGTGTCAGGTGCCAAAATAGTAGAGATTGGAGCATGGAGTAAAGCTCGTGGTCTTCACCTTCTTAATCTTCCCCTCTTCCCTGAAAAATTCAATAAGTATATCAATATACAACATATAATCTGTATTCTGTAATATGTGAAACTTTGTGTTCTGGTCAAATTGTTACATGGAGGAAAAGACATATTTGACATAATATTGCTTTCTGTCTTTTACTCTCTCCTATGATTTGCATAACAAAATCAAATCTTTTTTTCAGTTTCTACAGAGCCTCAGTGAACGTGACAGCCTTGCCATATAAACCTTTCTGGAGTGTAGCCGAGGAGCAAAGTGGTAATAACTCTGGTGTCTCCAGTTACACTGGCAGCGACGTCATATTACTACGTGCCATTGCTGGAGCTCTAAATTTTACCATTAACGTTCTACCTGTAGCCACCTGGGACCAGGTTTGTAACCCCTCCTACCCCCGTTACCGGATTTGTAACCATCTAGGATCAGGTATTTAACCATCTGTCACTAGGTTTTTAAACTATATGGGATTAATCAGATTTGCAGACCGCAGCTGCTTGCAAGCGACGACGACTATGTCCAGAACTTTGGTGTGATGGGGAAGGAGGAAGGATGGGTTAGGATGGAAACATGGAAAAAGGGTGGGAGGGTGAAGGAGAGGTGGGGTAATAAAGGTAGTGGCCCAACCACTTTGGCGCAGTAGATGAGAAGTATGAAGATGAGACGTAGATGAGAAGTATAAAGATCGCCGGTACTTGGCTCCCAGGAAGGGAAGTGTCGTAAGGGGCATGCCAGCGTTGAGCAGCTGACGATGCCAGGGCAGCTGATAAGACTGCGTAGTAGCAAACAGGAAGGGTCGAGAAAGTAGGCATGACAGGGTCGAGCAGTGCCACACCCCAGCTGGAGAACTCAGCTTCGCAGTGATTGGTCGGTGGGAAGCTTGTTATTCGAGTGATCGTTTCGGAGAGATCTGAACTTCGGTCTTGAGATGTAGTCCACTATGAACGGGGTTGTTGTGCCTTTTGCAGAATGGTTGATGCGTTGGAGTATTTGTTCGATGGTGGAGGCGTGCTTGGAGTCACAGGCAAACTTGACAGTCCCATCCTGGAGTCGCTGGGAGAGTTCTTGGGCAAGCATTGTGTCATTGTATTGGTCAGTGGTGTAGAATCAGGTACCAGGCGTATAGATGCATTCAATCTCATTATCAGGAGCTGATGCAGCTACAGGAGGGCTAGCAGCAGTGGCAGTGGAAGGAGTGCCGCCTGGGCCGAGGCAACGGCCCAGGCTGTAGGGTTTAGTCCTGACTCTTCATTTTTCTTAAGTATTTCCTCTACCTCACCTATTCTTTGCCTATCCCCACTTTCCCTCTTACCCCTAGTGGGTTCTTACCTGTAAGCCCTTCTATTCTACCTGTGATTGGTCCGTTGTAGTGATGGCGGTGTGAGGGGGTGGTGGTGGTCTCTCATTGGTAGGTTCTGGGTGAGAACAGTTATCATCGTCAAGGAGGATGTCCTGCAAGTCTTCAGGTGCAACGAAGCTGACGATTTTTGGAGTGATCTGCAGAATATCCGCTGAAGGAGGACATTCTGGGACGTTGAAGGATGGCATGTTGTTCAATTCAAAGAGTTCATTAACAGTCTTGTTAAAGGAATCAGGTTGTGCTGCATTTTGCATGTGAGCAAATATCATGCAATAATAGTTTTTTATGGAAACACCGTCGGGTAGTGAAGAGGAGATGGGAGGTGGTGGCGGCTGGTGAGTGGCTTGGAGGATCTTGGTGATGGTCGTCTGGAGCTTTGCTATTGCAGCATAAGTTGGGGAGTTTGTGTTCGGCTTCTTAAGGTCTTCTTTTATCTTCTTTGATAAGATCTCCTGACGAACAGGACATATGGCTGCCAGAGTATGATAGTCACACTTACAGTTGATACAGGTAAGAGCAGTAGTAGAAGTGCATGAACGAAAGTCATGTTCTTCAGACCCACAGGTGGAACAGGTCTTCCTATTCTTGATATGACATTCGGTGGTTGAGTGACTGAAAGAGCAGCATGTCCAACAAGGTGTTATATGCTTGAAGCGTTCAGGCTCAATTTGTTGAGGGTTGATGAAGTAGTAGGATAGAGCCAGGCCATCTGACAGGGCTCTGGTAGCCATGAATACGTCAAGAAACGTAATCTTGAGCATCGAAGATGCATTGGGGATCTTCACTACACTGTAAATCTTGGCCCATTTGTTCTGGTCTTCAATCCACGACTTGAGTTCCTCGGTGGACATGACGGTGATGAGCTTATCTAGGCGTTTCAGGAACACAGACCGTTTAGCTCTCATGTAAGGAGAGGTTGAGATGGCAAAGTCACGGTTGTCGAGAGTCTTCATTGCTGGTGGCGTAAGCACTTTGTCAGCCTCCGCATCATCAGTGAAGGTGACGAGGAAAGCTTCCTTGAGTGATGCAATGCTCGAGAACTTGACCTGCAGACAGCTTTTCAGGGCAGACGAAGTTCAGGCTTCGATACATCGTTGATGACAGCATCATTAAGTTTGATCTTCACACGATGTGACATCGAGGAAGATTAGACACACTTGGAGACAGGTAAAGGTTCCCTTCCCCAACGGGGATCGTAGGGATACTGTATGAAAGAGCCAAAGCTGCTGTGACCATACTGGACAGAGTATACAGAGAAAATTCTGTGTGTTGTGTGTATCTCCTGCTTGCAAGCCAAATCCTGCACTCTCATGAGCTAAATAAAACTCGCGCAAACAACTAATCGCCTACTCACAGGGAAACCCAGCTCTACCATTAGCTGGACGAGGCCTAGCCAAGCCAACAATGAATGAAATGCACTTAGCGACTGCCCAAGCTCGGCTCTTCCTTGCCTGAGCAAGAACTGTGAAAACACCCGAGTATCGTCGTGTTCATAACAATATAATTTTAATGTTTTAAGAAGGATTATATCTAAAACAAGTATATTTTTTTCCAGTAAAATACAACATATTCATTTATAAAGTATGTTAAAAAAAACTCATGTTTATCTTTACCCAGGTTACAAGCTTAGTGATGGAAAGAACTTCTTTCGTGGCAGCTGTTACTCACAAGGTACTTCCACAACGCTGTCTTCTTTATGATTTTACATATGTCTACATACAGGGGTCGATCTCCTTTGCAATGGCTACACCTTCGTTCATTTCTAACTGGGAAAGTCTTGTCGATCCTCTTACAACTGAGGTGTGGGTGGCAATCTTCGTGGTCCTACTTATGGTGCCTCCCTGTTTGTTTATGGTATGCAACAGTAATTCTGATGCTATGTTTATATTTCACTGTTACCATTCCCTTCACATAGCAGTGAATTTAGATATCTCGATCCACCTCACTTCTTTAAATAAGTAAAAATTCAATTAGTGATTAAATAGTATAACCCAAAAAGGAAACAGTCGTCATGTTATTTTAAGAACACAATCTTCTGATTTCAGATCTCCAGACCGGAAGATGACATATTAACGATAGCAGACTCAGCTGAAATAGCTGTTGGAACGCTGCTTGGACAGGGTACTAAGAAGCAACTACCTGAGAGGAGTTCGAGTCGGTTGTTGTTGGTGACTTGGCTGGTGTTCGCCTTCATCGTGAGCAACGTCTACAGGGGCAACCTGACAGCCGCTCTCACCCTCCCCAAGTACCCTGCCAGACCAGAGACACTGGAGCAGCTCGTCAAAGTTGTTGACAAGTAATTATAATCTTTATGTGATAATTATAAAAATGCATTTATCTTCACCTGTATTTTCTGTTTGGCCACCAAACATAGATTTACTGGAGGAAAGAAGTTTTCTAGTATATAAGAACATAAGAATGTAGGAACACTGAAGAAGGCCTACTGGCCCATACGAGGCAGGTCCTTATCAAAACGATCTCTACCTAAAGCCACCCAAGAAATAACTCCCGTTCCCCATGACCTTGTAAAAGGTATTCCAGATTTAATTTTATGAGTATTTTCCATTAGAACTTGAAAGATGAATAATGGCTGCGACTGTTAGACGCAAAGGAAAGAACCAGTCAGTGACAAGCATCTTTAATAGGCAATAAATCCTTGTTTATTCAATCTTATCTTCAAATTCTTGTATAAAAAACTTTATCTACAAAACCCTGTCAACCAAAACTTTGTCGACAAGATTTTGTCGACAAGAGTCGACAAAACCTCTTCCTTGTCATTGGACTGCTAATTGTTCCAGGCACTCGCTAAACAAGTTGAGTATATTCTTCCATACGGTATATACAAAGGGTTACGTAAATGAATAAATATTTGAGAATATTTGCAGTAATTTTCAGTGCTTATATTAGATGTATATGTGAATACATACGTAGACATACATACATACATAATTCAGTTAATTGCTAGTTTGCTAGCATAAATCAGTTCAGTCACAAACATACATATATACAAGCGTACATATGAACCTCCTATACAGTGTGTTGGGATTAATTCCGTCACCATCATTCTCGCATATGTTTCGCTCAACAGGGTAACTATGCCAACCTACGGAGAAAAGTTTAAACAGTTCTTTAAACAGTCAGATTCCGAAGTGTATCAGACCCTCTCTAACATCATGGAATTGGTCGCTTTTTCAGCAGATGGATTACGCCAAGCGGCGGAGAAGAAGTAAGTACATATATCTTGATTTTTTCTGGCGGCGTATTATTATTTAATTATTATTGTTAGGTAAGACACATATGCAACAGTTAGGTATCTTTATTGTTTCAGACAACGGAACAATGCTCTTCTCCAGACTGACCACCTCAAAACTTTAAGGGTGATGGACTGATTACATCGTCTTCAAGTATCTTCTGCTTCTATCAACTTTTCTGTACTCGACTGAAGAAGCCTACTGTGTAGGCGAAACGTTTCAAAATAAAGATACCTAACTGTTGCATATGTGTCTTACCTAACAATCTGTCGGTGTTTTGTACCATTTTAATGTTCATTAATTATTATTAGTGTTTATTGTTGTTGTTTCTACTACTACTACTAATATTCCCAATCTTAAATTATATTAATATTACTATTAATATTTTTATTTTAAGTGAAATGAAGTAGTCAGAATTCTGTGCTCTGGTGTAGGCAGGCCTATATCGACGGGCGGCAATACCTGCAGCAGGTGATCGCTGACAACTTCACACTGGTGGACGGCAGCACCCAGCTTTACATCGGCAGAGAGGGCATCGCTCCTGGGCCAAACGCCTGGCCCATACCTCACGACGCTCCTTACAAGCCTCAATTCGACAAATTAATGATGTCTATTGTTGAGGTAAGATGAGTAGAGCGGTTATATTACAGCTTTATATATCATTAATAAGGCCTCACCTAGATTATGCAGCTCAGTTCTGGTCTCCATATTACAGAATGGACATAAATTCTTTAGAAAACATTCAGCGTAGGATGACTAAATTAATACATAGCATTAGAAATCTTCCTTATGAAGAAAGATTGAAGACCCTTAAATTGCATTCATTTGTTAGACGAAGAATGAGGGGACACATGATCGATGTGTATAGGTGGAAGATGGGTATTAATAAAAGTGATACAGATAAGGTCTTGAGGATATCTCTCCAAGAGAAAACCCACAATAATGGATTCAAATTGGATAAGTTTATATTTCGAAAGGATATAGGAAAGTATTGGTTTAGAAATAGGGTAGTTGATGAGTGGAACAGTCTGCCTAGTAGGGTTATTGAAGCTAAAACGTTGGGTAGTTTCAAATTTAGGTTGGATAAATACATGAGTGAGAGGGGTTGGATTTGAGTGGGACTCGCATAATGTGTAAATAGAATCATCAAAACTTATTTCTTGGGTAGCATTTCAAATTGGGTTGGGCAAATATTTTGTTAATGGGAAGGATTGTAAAGAACCTGCCTAGTATGGGCCAAGAAGCCTGCTGCAGTGATCCTCCTTTCTTATGTTCTTATGTTTACTTAGGTTACCTTACGTTTCTTACCATCTCGGCAAAATAAGACCACCTAATTTACATAACCTAAAAATATTAGACATTTTAAGGAATAAATTATCAATCAACTCAGAATAAGACTTGATCCTAATATTATCCCCGTAAGCTGGTCATAACCCTGACACTGCATGTGTTGGAATCACTGATATACTTCTTCAAATGTCATAAAAAGATGGGAATATTAGATTAATAATTGTGTATATACTCTCTCTCTCTCTCTCTCTCTCTCTCTCTCTCTCTCTCTCTATCTATCTATCTATCTATCTATCTATCTATCTCTCTCTCTCATAACCAATGTTAAATAAGTTACTAGATACGGTATGCAAAGAAAAGTATTTTTTTCAGGCAGGATTATACGAGAAATGGATTAATGACATGATTCTGATAGCCAAGGATGACAGTCGCAGGAGACAGCGTAAGGAGCTAGAGACAAGACTGGTAGTGGCTGCCCAGAGTGCACCAGACACCAGCGGGAACCAGGCTCTTACACTCCTCCACATGCAAGGTCCCTTAATGATCGTCGCCATGGGCCTATCTTCATCTATGATTGTGTTTATCACAGAGTTATTGTTACAGTTATACAAGAAAGGAACTGCTTAATGCAATGAAACTTCAATATTTTTTTTATCTAAATCGTAGAGATGGGATTTAGAGTAAACTTTTAAAAGAGAAATTGAAAAAATGGATTTCTGGTTGAGGATTAAAAGTAAGAAATAGTCACAGTAAGAATAAACAACTATTTTAATGGCTAAGTTGTTGATACGGATTAATAACACAGTAATGAAAGATAATGCTCTGAAATTTCATACATTGGCCAAGAATATCGAGTCTTTGTGAACCACAGTTTAGTGATAACTGATTAACACAGTGTCAGGCATAGCCTTCCATGATAACATACGTAGTCCATCATCTTTGAGTGTGGTGCTATAGACGGCTAGGCCGGCTGCAATGATATATTGTAATGTGCTGCTTTGAGCATGTCTCTCATGTCCGCAAGAGTTCCCCATTACTTCAGCAGTCAGACCACTAAGCCCACAACACTAATAAGCCAGCGGTCACTGATACAATTGGGCTATCATTTACGTACCTGAAGAAGGGGCCTCTATCTAGATCGAAAAGTATTTTACTTTGAGTTTGGATCCTTTTCAACTTAATGCTCCCCTCAAGGGAGGTTCCTCTATATTATTAAGGGACTCTTGATACAAAGAATTAGGCCTGCTCTCCTTTGCTACAAATTGATTGCGCCCTATTCTCCTAGACACTGTATAACCCACAGGTTTCAACGCTTTCCACCTTTAATATAATAATAACGACTCAACCTAATGCTGAAGAGGACCTGTGTTTTACCAACAAAAATGTTTCTTATCAGCATTGATTTTTAATAATAATAAATATATCGTAACATGTTACCTTCTAAGAAAGGGTGACCTGAAGAAGGAAACATTCACCATCATTCATTCAGTAGCTACCTTCATAAAAGCTTGCGAACATCACACTTCAAATGAATCACAGAAGTGAAGAATCTTCTTAAACCCGCCAGAGTGCAAGAACATATAGGCAAAATGTGAGATTGTAAATATCTGTTCTTGAGTTTAGCCAGACTTCGGTTTCATCATTAAGTCAGTAGTGAGGAGCGGCTTCTGCGCGTCGCCGTGTCCTCCTCCTTATACATCTGCGAGCCGGGCTTTTGGATGTCAGTAGACTGGTGGTGTTGTCAAAGGAAAGTCTTGGGATACTTTGTTCTGTGAGTAAGGTAAGCTTGTTTTTAAGCTTAGTCGAGATAATACATATATTGCATATATTGTATGTATTTGACGTGTGTGAACGTGTTAGAGTTAAGTAAATGATTTTTAGAATTTGACGTGTTCTTGGGATGAACAATACAGAGACTCAGGGGAAACCGGTTATCTGGACTTCTATCCTGCACTTGAGGACGAGGTGGGAATACTGTGATTCAGTGTCATTTGAACGGTGATGTCTGCTTTTCTAGCAAGATACGTACTGAAAAAGAAAGATTAATATTTCCTTTCTTTGGATCACCGAATTTTAGTGGTAGACAGCCAAAGTAATAATATATGCAATACAGCTACAGTGTATGGTAGTTAAATCCCAATTACTTTCCCTATCTCTGTCACATTTTAAAGGGATTCTTTTATTGTTTATTCCGAATCACCTGTAAACCCTATGGACTTAACACTGACTAAAATAAAATTAATTCTGTCAACGATTCTTGTCTAAATGGTACCTGTCCATAGAAAATGGATCTAAGATGCACTGTTATTTGACTGAGAGATCACATAACAGTATATAACGCATGTGAAGAGATAATATAAAGAATTTACATATAGCGTGACTTTTATACTTTATAATCCTATTTGACAGCCGCCTTAATGGAGAGACGATTCCAAAATCATCATTTGATGACAGCTTACCGCTCCAAAATTGTGTGGATGTGGATGTATGGATTACCAGCCAAAGAAATTTCTCTGCAGATGGGGGTCAGTCTCAGTACAGTGTACAGGTGGATCAGACGGTATGAGAGGGAAGGCACAGTGGAGAGACGGGCGGCCCAACGTGTTGGTTGTCTCCTTAACTGTTGAGACGGTGACACTGGCAGTGCTACGGATTACCACACACAGCCCGCGACGACATTCTCTTTGCTGCCTGGAAAGTCTAAACATTAACTGTAAACCAGCATTAGCAAACTACTTCGTCTGGGAAAATTATCAATCTCAGGCCCACAACATAGCTAAAGTGACTTGCTTCCTATCATTCCTCTTTGAATTGTGTGTGGCTTTACGAGTGCGAATTTAAATTCGTCGATCATACTTATTAAATGGAGGAAAAAAATAATCGCAGAACATAAACATTAGTTTACAAATGTTTGCAATACAAGATATAGTCACCATGAAATTTTAATTTATCTTAATTAGCTTTACTTAACGGGAAATCCTAGTTAAGATTTCGTCTCGACAACAGGATGTGCCTACAGCTATTCTGTTTACAACTGAAATTGGTCAGAGTAAAACCTTCACCATTTTTATTTTTGTTGTTGATGTTTGTAAAGAGGGGGTCTAGAAAGTATCGAATTATTCTTTAACAGTAGATTCAAGAACTACATTCCCTTGGTAACAAATTTTTTCTTCACTTTACAAACATAAGTTCCTATTGCAGATGACTTGTTTAATAGTCAAACGTGCACAAACGCATTCAAACATACACACTAACCAGACACAGAAGAGTGCAATGGACAAGTGAAGCAGCAGCAGCAACACTCATAGCAAGAGGCATTCTTGAGCTTCCCCAGCGCTCGGGTTTAATGCCCAAAGCTGGGGTGTGGCTCGAAAAGGATCCTGTAGTGCTTGCTGCCTTTGCACCTCCTGACATGGTCTGCTGCTATACAGCTGCCACACCTTCGAGCCCAATGATGGGGGAGGGGGGTGTTGTAGCAGCCCAAGGTGTCTAGCTTCTCCCTCTGAGCACCGTGTGGGTGGGGAACGGTGCTAGGCCTGGGGACAGCTGGCCCCAGAAGACGAGAAGGTACTTGTACCTCCTCCCATGGCAGGCATTGATCTGAGACACTCCCTCGATAGGGAGCCAAGGCCGGGACACCTCTTGGAAAAGGCTCGGGCAGGGCAATTATACCGGCGACTCTAACAAAACACACTAACACATTCACACAAAATACAAACACACACAGCTATTCATTCACATAAAAGCTCCTTCACATACTTCACAGTAAAGGTGATTATTGAATATCCAACTAGAATAAGCTCTTGCAATTGACAATAAAATGTTTATTGTAAAAATGTTTTATTTCCAAACACGTTAAATTACATGTTTAATAAATTAATTATAATGGCCATGTTTATAAATACAATTTATAATTCAGTGATTTGGCAATGATAATGAAATTAATAATAACTATAATAAAGTAATTGTAAAATATTAATTTTATTAATAATGTCTATTATTTTTATTAATAGTCAATGAATAGAAATCCTTAAAGGGGGAGTTATAAGTAGTTATCTGACTTTTTCTTTGGTTTCTTTCAACTCTTCGTTCTTATTTCGCTCATAACACGAGAATGCCTCATCTGATCGGCTTGAAATTGTCAAGGTTTATGTACGATAACTATTACAAGATTCATGGAAGTCATGGGCATGTGCAGATGCCCTATGACCAGAAGTTATTGAACTCACTCCCTGCATCCTGGAATGGCTCCAAAATCTTCCAAAATCCCTTTGATGTCTGGTTTTAAACGTTTGCAAAAGAAGCCTCTAATTTGTCTAAGGATAAGAGTGAAATTTCTTTATAGGCGCAAATCTGCCAATTGTGTGAGTAAAATAGTGCAATTTTTATTCCAGTTAAAGAGCATTAAATGTTTCGACTATTATTATGATCAAAAAGAAGCGCTAAACCCACTAGGGTCTAAATGTATTCGACTCTGCCTTTTCTTAATGGTTGTAATATTTAATGGTAGATGCATCTTACGGCCGAGATAGTACCCATTAGTTTTAGTTCGTTTTGGGCAAATTTGTCAATAAACTAAATTAGTTCACAAAATTTGGAATTGTTGAAATCCGTGCTGGTAGGTGTGTCTTCCCGACCAGCAAACCAGATGCTAAGAGGATAAATGAGCGTGGCCCCTCGTTATGCTAACACCTTGGTTCAATGCAGCCAGTGATAAGTAAACCCACCAAAGCTGTGAAGCGATGTGGTACACTCGTCAATCAACTTTGGCACACTTACCCCCAGGTCTGGTCGAAAGCGGTTTTTACCGAGTCACTTGCTTGCAAAATTGCCTTTCTGTACATATCCTCTGTAAATATTGTACATATTATTGCTTTCTGTTTGGTGAGGGAAATATGTAAGTAAATATTCTCCACTGACTTTTGCTCGTTCGCAATTTCTATCCTGGTTATCGTGCTATAACCATGTGTGCAGGCCACTAGGCTACGCCTGTGCCCGTAATAGTTTGTATGTGATAATTTCTGAGTCGCTCATTGAACTGGCTTCAAGCCTTCAACACAGATAATTGGATACTGCAAGTTTTGAACAGCTTCAAATTTGTGCTTGTTTATTTTCGGTTATTGGTTTTTTGAGACAAGAGAATTAATCATTTTCTCATTAAACTTTCAAAACCGATGTTTTAGTGTTTTGTATTAATTTTAGGCTTTGTTCTAATGTGCCATCTTGAAGGAATTGGGAGTTTTATTTCTATTTTCTTCTCGGTTCTTTTACTGGAGAAATAGTGAAATGTATATGTAAAGAGAATCAAAAAATTATGAACAGTAATGGTGACCAATTTACTTGCGTCTGGTCGTATGTTGCAGAAGGTAAAAAAGAAGGATGACGCAACCCTTGATTGTGAGTGTTGTGGCAACAGTGTTGACTCATACAGTGTTACACACCAGTCTCGTAGCTGGAGGTATACTGAGTCTCCATGAAGGTTAGTTGATTACACCTGGTAGGTAATTAAAATTATTTGATGTCATTAATCATGCAAGGAAGCTGAAAATCATCTCCCTTTAAACAAAAAGATTAATGCAAGATAAAAAAAAAACTTAATAATAACTTCCCTCCACCACTAAGAACACTTTCAACTTTATCATAAATAATGTATTATATATATATATATATATATATATATATATATATATATATATATATATATATATATATATATATATATATATATATATATATATATAGATATATATATATATATATATATATATATATATATATATATATATAAGAAAAAGTTTTGGAGTGCGATTAACAAGTTAAGAAAGCCTAGAGAACAAATGGATTTGTCAGTTAAAAATAGGAGAGGAGAGTTATTAAATGGAGAGTTAGAGGTATTGGGAAGATGGAGGGAATATTTTGAAGAATTGTTAAATGTTGATGAAGATAGGGAAGCTGTGATTTCGTGTATAGGGCAAGGAGGAATAACATCTTGTAGGAGTGAGGAAGAGCCAGTTGTGAATGTGGGGGAAGTTCGTGAGGCAGTAGGCAAAATGAAAGGGGGTAAGGCAGCCGGGATTGATGGGATAAAGATAGAAATGTTAAAAGCAGGTGGGGATATAGTTTTGGAGTGGTTGGTGCAATTATTTAATAAATGTATGGAAGAGGGTAAGGTACCTAGGGATTGGCAGAGAGCATGCATAGTTCCTTTGTATAAAGGCAAAGGGGATAAAAGAGAGTGCAAAAATTATAGGGGGATAAGTCTGTTGAGTGTACCTGGTAAAGTGTATGGTAGAGTTATAATTGAAAGAATTAAGAGTAAGACGGAGAATAGGATAGCAGATGAACAAGGAGGCTTTAGGAAAGGTAGGGGGTGTGTGGACCAGGTGTTTACAGTGAAACATATAAGTGAACAGTATTTAGATAAGGCTAAAGAGGTCTTTGTGGCATTTATGGATTTGGAAAAGGCGTATGACAGGGTGGATAGGGGGGCAATGTGGCAGACGTTGCAAGTGTATGGTGTAGGAGGTAGGTTACTGAAAGCAGTGAAGAGTTTTTACGAGGATAGTGAGGCTCAAGTTAGAGTATGTAGGAAAGAGGGAAATTTTTTCCCAGTAAAAGTAGGCCTTAGACAAGGATGTGTGATGTCACCGTGGTTGTTTAATATATTTATAGATGGGGTTGTAAGAGAAGTAAATGCGAGGGTCTTGGCAAGAGGCGTGGAGTTAAAAGATAAAGAATCACACACAAAGTGGGAGTTGTCACAGCTGCTCTTTGCTGATGACACTGTGCTCTTGGGAGATTCTGAAGAGAAGTTGCAGAGATTGGTGGATGAATTTGGTAGGGTGTGCAAAAGAAGAAAATTAAAGGTGAATACAGGAAAGAGTAAGGTTATGAGGATAACAAAAAGATTAGGTGATGAAAGATTGAATATCAGATTGGAGGGAGAGAGTATGGAGGAGGTGAACGTATTCAGATATTTGGGAGTGGACGTGTCAGCGGATGGGTCTATGAAAGATGAGGTGAATCATAGAATTGATGAGGGAAAAAGAGTGAGTGGTGCACTTAGGAGTCTGTGGAGACAAAGAACTTTGTCCTTGGAGGCAAAGAGGGGAATGTATGAGAGTATAGTTTTACCAACGCTCTTATATGGGTGTGAAGCGTGGGTGATGAATGTTGCAGCGAGGAGAAGGCTGGAGGCAGTGGAGATGTCATGTCTGAGGGCAATGTGTGGTGTGAATATAATGCAGAGAATTCGTAGTTTGGAAGTTAGGAGGAGGTGCGGGATTACCAAAACTGTTGTCCAGAGGGCTGAGGAAGGGTTGTTGAGGTGGTTCGGACATGTAGAGAGAATGGAGCGAAACAGAATGACTTCAAGAGTGTATCAGTCTGTAGTGGAAGGAAGGCGGGGTAGGGGTCGGCCTAGGAAAGGTTGGAGGGAGGGGGTAAAGGAGGTTTTGTGTGCGAGGGGCTTGGACTTCCAGGAGGCATGCATGAGCGTGTTTGATAGGAGTGAATGGAGACAAATGGTTTTTAATACTTGACGTGCTGTTGGAGTGTGAGCAAAGTAACATTTATGAAGGGATTCAGGGAAACCGGCAGGCCGGACTTGAGTCCTGGAGATGGGAAGTACAGTGCCTGCACTCTGAAGGAGGGGTGTTAATGTTGCAGTTTAAAAACTGTAGTGTAAAGCACCCTTCTGGCAAGACAGTGATGGAGTGAATGATGGTGAAAGTTTTTCTTTTTCGGGCCACCCTGCCTTGGTGGGAGTCGGCCAGTGTGATAATAAAAAAAAAATAATGCGCAAAACAACCACTCTGAAAGAATAGAGAAATTCCAAGCGCTTTCGTGACTACTCACATTATCAAGGAACTAGTAGGAGATAGTTCCTTGATAATGTGAGTAGTCACGAAAGCGCTTGGAATTTCTCTATTCTTTCAGAGTGGTTGTTTTGCATATTCTGAAATCACCTGTTTACTGTGATCTTATTGCATATATATATATATATAAATATATATATATATATATATATATATATATATATATATATATATATATATATATATATATATATATATATATATATATATATATATATAATTATATATATATAATTTCATTTTTAATGTATTCAGGAGAACATGGGAAGCCTCTGAGTCCTTACTGGTCAGCTGCAGTTGTACTCGAAGCTGCCATCCAGCCACGCTGCTCTGGTATTGTCATCCATGATGCCAAGAACTTACCCTCAGCCGATTTCATCGTAAGTCTCGAAAATATAATATGAACTGAATTATAAACGTGAAAGATGTAAACAAAATTTATTTCAAGTTTAAGTCTTATATTTTACCAGTGGGCGCTACAAGATGCAGAGGTAGAGGTAGATGCAAAGGTAGATGCAGAGGTAGATGCAAAGGTAGATGCAGAGGCAGAGGTAGATGCAAAGGTAGATGCAGAGGCAGAGGTAGATGCAAAGGTAGATGCAGAGGCAGAGGTAGATGCAAAGGTAGATGCAGAGGTAGATGCAGAGGCAGAGGTAGATGCAGTGGCAGAGGCAAATTCAAGACCTCAACACGGGAATCGTCAGCTGAGATGTGCGTCCCTGGACATTTTGTGTAATGATCCATAATCTATTTAATATTGGATGGAAAACCTACCATCACTTAGTAAGCTGTGATTCTTAATGTTTTACGAGGTGGACCAGAAAATCAGTGGGTGGCAGCGGTCAAATGACCGCAATCTTTCCTGAGTGGGTTTTCATATGATTCCAGACGTGAACGACCCTAGTCAGTAGAAATTTTCATATTCTTTCTGAAAGTATTTTACTTTCAGAAAGAATATGAAATATATAGTAATATGTGTAATTAATACTATTGAGAGAAGTCACACTTTTAGTAGACTGCATGTCTGGTTGAGGGAGACTGGATGTGATCGAGAAAATGTATAATTGTGAGTAAAAATTGTTAAATCACATTTGCCCTGTATAATCCAGGGGTTCGATCCGCTGTGGGCTTCCTGGGGAGTGGCAGTGTTCCAGGTGGCAAATGAGAGCCAGGATGCTAATGTAATGCAGGCACAACTCTCATATGTGATCGCCAAGGCAAAGCAGGTAAGTCCCTCTCACATTACTATTAAGGTCAGTGTGAAGGCTTACTCAGCCCTGTAACAACTTCAGTCAGTATTACTAAGGCTGGCTCCTCATCAGGAAAATTAATGCATAGAAAAAGAACAAAAACCGACAAACATAAACACTTTATTATTTAGAAAATATAAAATATAAAACACTTAAATATGAAATATTGATCCTACATTAAAGAAAATGAAAAATGAAAAATATAAATGATACCTGAATTCAACGCTAATATATATATAAAACTTGGGTGTCTGGTGTTGGTGACACTGCGTGTTGTTGAAATCGTAGCCGTTGCTAATGATGTGGTGGGGGGGGGGGGGTCGCAGGTGCTGGTGACAACCCACCGGCTCGTTCTTATAGCCGTCAATAATCTATCCAGATGACAGGAAATCAGGTTCTTTACCGCTGCAATGATGAGGGGTTACGTCCTCATTCTTCATATATGTGCACAGACAAGTAGATAAAACATGGGACGTCTCAGGACGATAGTCCGTCTCCTTCAATTCTACTCGTTGGTTGGCAGGTGACCCATTCTGTCATTCCAAGAGTAGTGCTGGGAACTCTGAGTCGAGTGATTACTGTTTGGCCGGAGCCCCACACATCACCTTTCGGGAGGGGGGGAAGAGGGAGGGGAAGGGATAGCGGTAGCTAGACTGACCCTACCTTAACAAGCAGCCGGCAATCAAACTATCACTTTCGGGGAGGGGGAAAAAGGGGGGGAATAGCGGGAGCTGGACTTACCCTACCTATTGAACTTTTCCCTCACACTCCCCCATACCAAGACTTATAGTCAAGGAGTATAAGAATAGGCGAGTAAAAAGTTCTAACACGTGGAAGTCGCGTAAGACAACAAATCTTCTACTGACTGTCATGACTTAACCAGTCAGAGAAATAATTGGATGAACCATTGATATACACAATATGGAACTTAAAAGCTTGGAGAGCCAATGTCCACCTCAAGAGGCGACTGTTGGTTCCCTTAAAAGTTTCTAGGTATATCAAAGGTTTGTGATCCGTTTCTAAAATGAATTCTTTTCCCAGTAGATAAAATTTAAGCTTGGAGATACCCCACACAATAGCCAAACATTCCTTTTCTATGGTGGAGTATCTCGTTTCTGTGGGAAGGAGTTTTCGGCTTAGGAAGCATACAGGGAAGGGAGTACCATCATGGTATTGTAGTAACACCGCACCTAAGCCAGTATTGGAGGCATCAGTTCTTAAACAAAATGTTTTATTAATATCTGGAATCTTAAGTATAGGGTCTTTCGAGAAGATATTTTTAATCTCATTAAACTATTCCCGAGCAACGTCGGAAAGTTCAAGAGGTTCCTTCACAGACTTTTTAAGGAAGTCGGATAAAATGCCTGTAAGATCAGTAAGGTTCGGGATAAACCGTGCATAAAAGTTTACAGAACCAAGAGAGCTTGCATGAGCTTCTTGGTTTTGGGGAATTTAAATTCTAATAAAGCCTTGATCTTACTGGGGAGAGGCTGCGGAGAGTTATTAGAAAGTATCAGTCCAAGATATTTAATCTTGTTATACCCAAGGAAGCATTTCTTCGGCTTGGCAGTGAGGCCATGTGAGCGTAACCTACGCAAAACTGATGTTAATGTTTGAATATGTTCGCCCCACGTGGATGTCATTACGTAAATGTTATCAAAATAAACTGAAACATTTGGCATATTACCCAAGACCTTTCTCATCAGTCTCATGTAGGTAGCACAGGCAGTTACCAAACCGAAGGGCATAGTTCTATACTGCATCAGTCCTTGGTGTGTAGGAAAAGCGGTGTACTGCTTAGAAGAAGGATCTAACATTACTTGATGATATGCCTGCGCAATATCAATCTCTGAAAAGAAGGAAGCGTCATAAAATTTGTGTAAATCGCTATCTATTAAGGGCATAGGCTCAGCATCCCACCGAGTTATAGCATTAAGGCCTCTAAAGTCAATAGCAAGTCTATATGAATTATCCTCCTTAACCATGACTACTGGTGAGCAATATGCAGATACTGAAGGTTCAATGATCTTTAGTTTTAATAATTTGTCTACCTCTCGGTCAAATGCATCCCTAAGGTGAACTGGAACTGGGTATAATTTTCGTTTGATAGGACTGTCCGTCACTAAGTCAATCTCATGGACTACCGTGAAGGTAACACCTGGAATATCAGTAAAGACTCACACATTGAAGTAGTTCATGTCTCTTATGGTCATCCAAAGATTCATTAATATTAATGTTTGTTGCGCCCGAGTGGTCAAGAGTCACCAAGTCATGTAGTTCTCCGTCATAGTCTAAGTTAGAGGTGTCAATTACGCACACTTTACATTCTTCAGTTGTCTTATCAAGTTCGTGTGGAAAAACTAAGTCAAAGTTATTAAGGCAGTTAACCGAATTTCTTCGGTAATATTTCTTAAGGATGTTGATATGATACAGCTTAGATTTCCCCTTGACTTCTATGAGGTAATCAACTTTCCCACAAATTTTTAATACTTTATATGGACCTTTCCATGCTACTAATAATTTATTTGACTTGATAGGCAAAAGTACAAGAACTTCGTCCCCTACTTTAAAACTTCTCCTCTGACTTTTGGAATCAAAATAGGTTTTGTACTGGTCCATTGACAAGCTTAAGTTTTTCGAAACTATGTCAGAGGTCTCCTTAAGTTTGGATCTAAGGTCAAGGAGAAACTGGAAAGAAGACTGAACCTCAGCATTTACCTCCTCATTAGTCCATAAGTCATGAAGGATGGACAATGGACCTCTGGCCTGTCTACCATAGAGAAGTTCAAAAGGTGAAAATCCCAAAGAGCCACTGGGAACTTCCCTCATGGCAAACAAAGCACAGGGTAGGTAATGATGCCACTCCTTAGGTTTAAGGGAGCAAAGTTTCCTTAAAATGGACTTGAGAATCGAATGCTGGCTCTCAATCCTCCCATTACAGCTGGGATGATAGGGTGTGGTGAAGAGAGGCTTCACTCCCAGAAGTTGGTAGAGATGTTGCATTAAGTCAGATGTGAATTGTGTCCCACGGTCAGACAAAATTTTTCTATGGATGCCCACTCTGGAGAAGATGGACAAAAGTGCATCAGCCACCTCTGTAGTAGTTATGGTCTTTAAGGGTACGGCTTCAGGGAAACTTGAAGCATAATCAACTAAGGTTAATATATATCTATGTCCCCCAGATGAAAGTGGAGATAAAGGACCAACGATGTCAATAGCTACTCTTTCAAAGGGTACCGTAAAGACTGGCATTTTGACCATAGGTACTCGTCTGGTACCTCGGGAGGATGACAGTTGGCAAACGTTACACGATCTACAATAGGTAGTGACATCTGAGGACATTTTTGGCCAAAAATAGGTTTCCCTAATTTTATTTAAGGCTTTACGATGCGAGAAATGTCCGGCCACGGGCAGGTCATGAGCCATTTTAAGAACAGTCTCTCTGCATTGACTTAGACTATTCCATCTTAGTTGTTCCATCTCATCTGAATTTAATTTGAATACTGACTTGTACAAGATACCTTTTTATATTCAAATTTATTTGAAAAGTTTTTCCTTTGAATAACTTGATTTTGTTTAGCTGCATTATGGCAATTCTGAAGAGAAGGGCAATCACGTTGTAAATTGACGAAAGAGTCCTTTGATATATCTAAAGGCTTGAAGTCAGGGAAAATCAAAGGATGGACAGTAGGAGAAGCCTGGGCTTTGGTCTGAGCCCTAGTCAAGACATTTATAGTATCGGAGGTGATATCTTCACTTTCATCTAACAAGTGAACCGGTGATCCTACTACCTCGCTTTCGAGAGTAGCATCACTGGTTTTTAATCCCACATGAATCTCAAGAGACATTGTCTCATCTGAACTTTCGAGAGGCTTCTCTGACACTACAGGAAGAGGATCTGAAAAGCTTATGTCCATCTTTGGTGATGAAAGGTCAACCTAAGAAGAAAGGATGGCACCTTTTACATTACCTATTAGTACGGAGCAAGAAGTGATGGGAGCTAGTACGGCTTCAGACCAACCTGTGAACCATTTAGACCTAATGTAACAACGGATGGTAGGAAAAGTGTCCGTACGGCCCAAGTAGTCTGAAAGTATAGCAGAGGAATGAGTTTCTTTAAGGTTAGGGAACAGCTTATCAGAAATGACTATACATGTGCATCCAGTGTCTCGTAAAATGGTAGATACATTAAGTCCATTAACTGTTCCTGAACAGAAGTGTGCTTGGTCATTACAGTCTTCAAAACATCTTCCAACTTTTTGGACAAATGACAAACAGGAATAAAAGAAGTCATTTTACTTTCCACTAGAGGCTTTGATTTCTTAAGGTCTGATGAACCCTTGCCCTTATGGTTCGATCCCTTTAGGTCTTTATATGAATTGTGAGCCCCAGCATACAAGTCAGCGGCCTCAGCAACTTCCTCAGCTTTAATCAGGTTACGTTCTCTGATGAATGCTCTTATCTGGTGGGGAAGAGCTGCCAGGAACTGGTCAGCAACCATGAAGTCTCTAAGAGATTCATAACTGTGATCAATTCCTGAACTCTCTATCCAAAAGTCGAACAAACGAAAGAGTGTTACCTGTAACTGCTGAAAGTTCTGGCCAAGCTGTAAGGTGGCATACCTGAAATCTTTCCTGTAAGAATTTGTGGTTTTTTGATATGCTTTAAGGATCGCCTTCTTCAGTAGGTTATAATTACATATGATATCCTGCGACAAAGTTGCATAGATATTCAGAGCTGTACCAGAAAATAACATTCCTAATCTGGTAGCCCAGGTGTCAGCAGGCCATTCACAGAGGGTAGCGGTATTTTCAAACCTGATAATGTATGAAGTAATGTCTTCACCCTCTGTGAAGGGAGGTAAATTAGGTGTTGGAATATGTGCACTAGCTGCATGATGTTCAATTACTCCTTCCTCTAATTGTTGTTGTGTAAAAGTTAACTTTGCATTCTCTAATTCAAGGCGAGCTTTTTTGAGCTCGCGATCTTTTTCTCTCTCTCTTAACTCAAGTTCTTTAGCTTTTTCCTCAACTTCTCTATCCTTTGCTCTTTCCTCAAGTTCTCTTAATTTAACTTGTTCCTCACGTACTCTAGCTCTCTCCTCACAATCAAGTCTATCACGCTCTTTTTTGTCTTCGCGCTCTCTTTCTAACTGTCTTTCTTGGCTTTCTCTTTCAATTTTCTCTCCTTTTTGTCCTGTCTTTCAAGGTTCTCTTTCTCCTTTTTCTCTTCTCTTTCGATTCTCAATCTCTCCTTTTCCTCTTCTCTTTCGATCCTCAATCTCTCCTTTTCCTCTTCTCTTTCGATTCTCTCTCTCTCCTTTTCAATTCTTTCCTGGATTTTAGCACTAATGAAAGATTCTAAATTTTTCCCTGTTATTCCTAACTTACTTCCAGCATTCATCCAAAACTGGTATTCCTCCATATTTGCAAGAATAACTTAAACTACCAGGGGAAAATGAAATGGGTATCAAAGAAGACAGAGGGTTCAATTCCTGCTCCGCTCAAACGTAAATAAACCAGAGGGCTCGATCCCTACTTCAGTTAAACAAAATGTATTAATGAAAACGAAGGGTTCTATGCCGGCTCCGAGCAAACAGTAAGTAGAATGGAGTCCCTTGACCATCCAATCTTCTCACCAACAAATCAAGAGTGTCCTACGACAGCTCCCTTGATATAATAAAGAGCTCAATGAAATAAATTGTCACTGGAAAATCTCGAGTCCCTAGAGTCTAATCCTCCAAAGTGTTTCAAGCTCGAAAGAAAGGTGGCAGAATTAACTATTGTATCCTGCCTGACTTGACTTACAATAAATTGAGACTATAACAATCACCAAATCTTTTAAATACCTGTACTGTAGTACTACCATAGAGAATTACTCATGGCTGGTGGTAACCATCTCTGGTATGCGGCGTTGAAGTTCCAATGGTAGATTCGAGATGGAGTTGAATCTTGATTCAGTCGAATTGATCCTGGCAAGGTCGCCACTTGTGAAGGCTTACTCAGCCCTGTAACAACTTCAGTCAGTATTACTAAGGCTGGCTCCTCCTCAGGAAAATTAATGCATAGAAAAAGAACAAAAACCGACAAACATAAACACTTTATTATTTAGAAAATATAAAATATAAAACACTTAAATAAGAAATATTGATCCTACATTAAAGAAAATGAAAAATGAAAAATATAAATGATATCTGAATTCAACGCTAAGATATATATACAAAACTTGGGTGTCTGGTGTTGGTGACACTGCGTGTTGTTGAAATCGTAGCCGTTGCTGATGATGTGGGGGGGTCGCATGTGTTGGTGACAACCCACCGGCTCGTTCTTATAGCCGTAAATAATCTATCCAGATGACAGGAAATCAGGTTCTTTACCGCTGCAATGATGAGGGGTTACGTCCTGATTCTTCATACATGTGCACAGGCAAGTAGATAAAACATGGGACGTCTCAGGACGATAGTCCGTCTCCTTCAATTCTACTCGTTGGTTGGCAGGTGACCCATTCTGTCATTCCAAGAGTAGTGCTGGGAACTCTGAGTCGAGTGATTATTGTTTGGCAGGAGCCCCACACGTCACCTTTCGGGGGGGGGAAAGGGGGGGAATAGCGGGAGCTGGACTTACCCTACCTTAACAAGTAACTGGCAATGAAACTATTGTTACTATATACTCCCTCGCTACTCCTATCTATTGAACTTTTCCCTCGCAGTCAGCGAGTCACTGTTTGAATATATTATGGACGCAGGTAGATCACTGATATAACGACTTCCATGGTGACATCAACAGCTGCGGCACGTGTCGTGGTGCGTGACGGTGGTGGTAGTGAGTGACAACGCAGACTTCCTCACCACCTTTGCTGAGTGTTCCCTCAAGGGCCGCCTCCTGGTGTGGTCAACGAGGCTCCTTGCCGTCACCCGCCTGCCCCTCCCGCAGTTGCAGCAACTCCTGAGCGCCCACTGGACATTCTCCATGATGAATGCGATGTTGGTAATTTTAAACGAGAAGTTGAGTATACCCAGGTATGTAAATAACAAAAAAGGCACAATACCGTGACTGGAACGATACACAAATAACCCGCACATAAAAGAGAGAAGCTTACGACGACGTTTCGGTCCGACTTGGACCATTGACAAAGTCACACTAACCAGAGGTGGAGCAGGACGGCTATATATAGGCAGGAAGAGGTGGTGGTAGTAGTAGTAGTAGTAGTACAAGAGTTGTATATAATACCGACAAGATGAAATTAAGACACATGCACAACACCCGGGCATCCCCATCATAGACGTTTCGCCATCCAGCCAGCCACTGGATGGCGAAACGTCCACAACAAAGACAACCAGACGCCGCACATGTGTCTTAATTTCATCAGTAGTTGTAGTAGTAGTAGAAGAAGAAGAGGTAGTAGTAGTGGTAGTGGTAGAAGTGGGAAATAAGGAGGACGAGCCAGTCAAATACAAAGGAAGGGGAGCACTGCAAGAGAGCTAGATGCCCACAGAGGGAGAGCTAGCACACAGAGGTGCGCGAAAGGGAAGTGGTGAAATAAATGAAGAAGGAACAGAAACACGAGACAGGAGAGAGAAAGACAACCCAGAGGAGAAAAGGAAAGAGGAAAGGGGAAGAGGAAGAAGAAGAAAAAGAAAAAGAAAAAATGAGGATTCAGGTTAAGTCACGGGTGTTCTGAAGTTTGGAGCAATTTACAATGTAGTGGGAGAGGAAGGCATCTACAGAGACGAAGCCAGGGCTAAGGTTCATACAAGGAAAGTTGTGTATTAGAGAGGATTCAACTAGACGGCGACTGTTCGAGTTGGAAGTAGGGAAGACAGTTTTAGCAGAAGACCAGTCAATAGGATGGCTATGATCTCTCCTCCTGTCCTCTTCAATACTTCGGAGAAACTGGTCGATCTCTTTCTGACAGACTTAGGGAGCACAAAAATAGTGTTAGGCTTGCCGACACTAACAATGCTCTTTTCTGTCACGTCAGAGATCATAGCCATCCTATTGACTGGTCTTCTGCTAAAACTGTCTTCCCTACTTCCAACTCGAACAGTCGCCGTCTAGTTGAATCCTCTCTAATACACAACTTTCCTTGTATGAACCTTAGCCCTGGCTTCGTCTCTGTAGATGCCTTCCTCTCCCACTACATTGTAAAATGCTCCAAACTTCAGAACACCCGTGACTTAACCTGAATCCTCATTTTTTCTTTTTCTTTTTCTTCTTCTTCCTCTTCCCCTTTCCTCTTTCCTTTTCTCCTCTGGGTTGTCTTTCTCTCTCCTTTCTCGTGTTTCTGTTCCTTCTTCATTTATTTCACCACTTCCCTTTCACGCACCTCTGTGCGCTAGCTCTCCCTCTGTGGGCATCTAGCTCTCTTGCAGTGCTCCCCTTCCTTTGTATTTGACTGGCTCGTCCTCCTTATTTCCCACTTCTACCACTACCACTACTACTACCTCTTCTTCTTCTACTACTACTACAACTACTGATGAAATTAAGACACATGTGCGGCGTCTGGTTGTCTTTGTTGTGGACGTTTCGCCATCCAGTGGCTGGCTGGATGGCGAAACGTCTATGATGGGGATGCCCGGGTGTTGTGCATGTGTCTTAATTTCATCTTGTCGGTATTATATACAACTCTTGTACTACTACTACTACTACTACCACCACCTCTTCCTGCCTATATATAGCCGTCCTGCTCCACCTCTGGTTAGCACCCAGAATGACAAAAGATTACCAACAGTGAAACCTACAAATCGAAAAAAAGAGAGATCAAAGGAAGACTGCACACAAACCGAAAGCAACACCCCGCTGCCAGCCGAACAACGTAACCCTAAGCTTTGTATACTACAACTTCTTCTTAACAACAACAATTCCTGTAGTATTATGAGGCGCAATCTAAGAGGAAACAACACCAAGGCCAGCAAGAAAACACCGAAAAATCAACTATTCAACAAGTGTAGCCAGGAGGACGCCGGCCCAGCAACCACCCCACTCACCACCACTCAAGGCGACACCACAACAATAACAACAAACATGGCTGCCACCAGCCCATCCTCCCCTCTCTTCCCCGGATTCAACCTACCTAGTAGTCTCTCAGGTATGACCAACGATCCAGATACCCTAAAGTCATGCATCTCCAACTTAGTTATTGAAAATATGAATCTTCGAGAGACGCTAACAAAACAAGACACCAGGATGACACAACTCGAGAACAAAATCCTCAGTCTTGAACAAAAGTTATCAACACCTGGAATGACTAACTGTGACAAGACCATCCAAACAGTCATAGATAGCCATACCCAACAAATAATATCTCTTAATACAAAGGTTGAAGAAGCAGTAAAACAATGGAAGAACAACTTAGATAACCAGTTCAGTGACTACTTTGCTCTCCAAGAAGATAAAACTGAGCAAGAAAAACTATCGGACGCAGTAATAGTTAACAGTCCACTTTTTCCCAGTGACATGAACCAAACAAACAGTAAAGAAATTACTCTGCAGATCATAAAGGACCAAACAAGTGTTATTGTACCAGAGTCTGAAATAAAAGAAGCCAGATTACTAGGATCCCATGGTAGAAAAAGTGTTATGCTTAGATTCAACTCACATGATAGGAAAAAAGACTTAATTATTGCATCTATTAAAGTAAAGAAAGAGGTATACATAAACGAGTGTCTTACCAAAAAACGTCAGAACCTCCTGTATAGAGTCAGAAAACTTAAGCGGGAGAATAATGACACAATACACCAATGCTTCACACGGGATGGGAAAATTCTAGTTAGGAAAACAAATGTAGGTCAACTGTACACAATCACGAACGAGAATGATCTATCACGATTTCTCAGGGATACTAATCTTACAGAGAATAACTAAACAATGTCCAACTTAAAAGTCTACGTAGTGTAGTGTATGTTTTGCTCCATTATTGTTCAAATTTCATTGTACAATCTCTTAGTATTTAAATAATCAACTACCTCATTTTGTGATTTTACTAGTAAGCATAAATCACCTTATGTGATTTTCTTATTTACTATTGTTCGCTTGAACATTAGCTGAATTGATACTTTCTCTGTCCATATTACTACCTCATATTTTTTTAAATACTATCAATTGATATTACTTACTAAAATTAATAAATATCATTTTTACTAAAATTTCAATTTACTCTTAACATTTTTGACATTTAATAACCATTACTTGACTAATTACCTTTACCTGTTTTAATACCACATTTACTATCCTAGATTACTCTTAATTACCTTGTACTGCCATATAACCTCAAGTATAACTACCAGTGCAATATTGAATGAAATAAACATTACTATTTCACTTTTTTGTAATCATTATTACTTACTAAAATTTTATTAAACACCATATTTACTACCAGTCAATTTTACTTTTGTACATTAAACATTATTTTATACTTCCCATAACATTTTTTTGCCAAATTTTCAAGTTTTTATATTCAACCCCAACCTTGTATTATCCTTTGTACCTGTGTACCTGGGTACCTGTCTACCATCTTACTATCATATTATAACCAAGACATTACCATTGTGATTTTTTACTATTATTCTTTTGTACTTTAATTGTGAATTTTATTTTGTCAATTTAAATCTATAGTTATAACCTTGATCTTGTCAACAACCCATACCAGACTCTAGTGCAATTGCAAGTACCATTTCAAATTGTATTTTTATATTATAAGTTTATATTATAATTCCTACCATCTGTCCATTTAACTTTGCTTACCATTACTTAATTTTAGTCCCTTTTATATTTTCTCCTTTATTTTAGCTTTATATAACTATCCTAGTTTATATATCCACAACTGTTAAAATAATCAAGGTGCTATTCTCAGGTGCTAAAGTAGAATAAGCTCACAATCTTGCCATTATATTCCAAAGCTCATTTATTCACAACCTATATTAGTCCCTTTTTATTATAATTTTAAACTATAATTATAACTTTAAAAAATTACCTTTATAGTACTACCTACTATCATATTCCCAAGCACTATTATATGATCATCACCTTATTTGTATTAGTCCCTTAGCTCATTATTTTACATTTGTTAAATAATTCAGGTGCTATTTTTTAGCTTAAGACTATTTACTTTGTTTTATACTTAATTCTAACTATAGATTCACTACAAATCTTATGATTACAAGCATTGATCCTGATACCAACCTCTTATTTAATGACTTAAATGAATCAAACAGTTACTGTAATTACTACACTGCAGAACAATCAAAGGCACTTCTCAGTGCCAACAACAACATAACTATCTTTAACTACAATATCAGATCTTTAAGCAAGCATTACGATGACCTCATAGCATTACTAAATTCCTTACATGCCAATATGTCCATCATTACACTAACTGAAACCTGGCTAAAGCCTGATAGTACAGATGTCTATGCCATTCCTGGTTACACAGCCATACACAACTGTAGGCCAGACCAACAAGGGGGTGGCACAGCCATATACTACTCAGACCAACTAGAATGTATCACTAATACTTGCACAAGGGATGAACATGGGGAATATATAATAGCTAAATTCAAATCCAAATACCTACAAAAACCTCTCACATTGATAAACATCTACAGAGTTCCACAGTCAAACATTAGCCAATTTAGTCAAAATCTAGGAAGTATGATAACTGATGCACGCATGAACAAAGATCACTTACTACTCTCAGGTGACTTCAATATAAATCTCCTGCAAGACCAGGACCCACACGTTACTGAATTCACAAACACAATGAGTAACTGTATGTTACTACCAACAGTAACAAAACCTACAAGAGTTACAGAGACTACTGTTTCCCTACTTGACCACATCTGGACCAACACCATATCCCCTTTAAAATCAGGCATAATTACAGATAATACCACAGACCACTACCCTACTTTCCTCATAACAACTCTTGGTAAACTACCCCAAGACACTACTAAAGTCACCTTCAGACTTCACAATGAGGCAGCCATTAATAACTTCGCAACAGCATTAGCAAACATTGATTGGCACACTGAGCTAGAAATCTATACAGATATTGACGAATGTATTAATAATTTTCTAAAAAAGACCCAATACCTCTATAACAAGCACTGCCCTAAAAAAACTAAACAGATGACAGCAAAGAGACTGAACAGTCCCTGGCTAACACCCAGCATTCTCAAATCCATAAATACAAAACACCAATATGAAAAACAGTACAGAATGGGTCACATAACCAGAGACCAAACAAAACGTTACTCGTCAATCCTAACCAGCCTGATAAGAAGGGCAAAAAAATTGTATTATGAGAACAGATTATCCAACTTACGAGGTGATATAAAAAAGACCTGGAAAACACTATCTGAAATTCTGGGAACAAAAAAGATATCACGAAATAGCGAAATAAAATTAGCAAAATCAGATGAACCCCAACTCCCACCAACAGAAACAGCAAACAGACTCAATGATTTCTTCTCCACTATAGGACAAAACCTTGCCCATAAAATCCCAAGCTCAGATACCCCACCAAATAACTACCTCACCGGCAACTACCCGAACACACTGTTCCTAGCTCCGACTAACCCATACGAAGTCTCCCTTATTATCAATGCACTAAAAAACAAGGCAGGAGATTTAAGTACCTTACCACCCTTTATATATAAAAAAGTGTCACAAGTGCTATCTCCAATCATTGCAACACTCTTTAACAAATCCATTGAATCCTCCACCTTCCCTACAGTACTCAAAATAGCAAGGGTCACCCCGATCCACAAAGGAGGAGACCAAACAGAGTTGAATAACTATAGGCCAATATCCAACTTACACCCTCTCTCAAAAATCTTTGAAAAACTAATTCATAAACGAATCTACTCCTACCTTATCTCCCAAAACATACTCAACCCCTGCCAATTTGGATTCAGGCCTAATAAAAATACTAATGATGCTATTATACACATGCTAGAACATATATACACTGCAATAGAGAAAAAAGAAGTCCCACTGGGGATCTTCATTGACTTACGTAAAGCTTTTGATACAGTTGACCATGACTTGCTCCACGTAAAATTGTCACACTATGGTATAAGAGGGCACTCCCTCAATTACCTCAAGTCATACCTCAGCAACAGAAGCCAATATGTGTACGCAAATGGGGCAAACTCTTCTGCGCAACCAATTACAGTTGGTGTCCCACAGGGAAGTGTCCTTGGCCCTCTTCTCTTTCTCCTATACATAAATGACCTTCCAAATGCTTCGCAATTACTCAAACCCACACTATTTGCAGATGACACTACATACGTCTTCTCTCACCCGAGCCCAGTCACACTAGCCAATACTGTAAATACCGAATTACAGAAAATATCTACCTGGATGAGGACTAACAAACTTACACTAAACATTGACAAAACCTACTTCATTCAGTTTGGTAACAGAGCTACAGATGTCCCTCTTAACATAATGATAAACGGATCACCTATCACAAAGCTAACAGAGGGAAAATTCTTAGGAATCCACCTTGATAATAGACTCAAATTTCATACACATATACAACAAATTTCTAAGAAAATTTCCAAGACTGTAGGCATACTATCGAAGATACGGTACTATGTTCCACAGTCAGCCCTCCTGGCCCTATATCACTCTCTTATTTACCCCTATCTCACCTATGGAATTTGTGCATGGGGCTCAACAACAGTTAACCATCTCAGACCACTAATTACCCAACAAAAGGCTGCAGTTAGAATGATAACAAATTCTCACTACAGGCAGCACACTCCACCAATATTCAATACACTAAACCTACTCACCATACAAAACATCCATACTTATTACTGCACCTATTACATACATAGAACACTTAACTCTGATATTAACCCTCCCCTCAAACATCTCCTTGCCAACCTCAACAGAACACATGACCATAACACAAGGCACAGATCACTCTTTGATGTTCCTCGTGTTCATCTCACACTATGCAAAAACTCAATGCACATAAAAGGCCCTAAAATCTGGAATTCATTACCTGTAAATATAAAAGAAACACTACCTGTTTATAAATTCAAGTCTCTACTCAAAGATCACTTACTCACCCAAAACCAAATAAATACTGAATAACTGAACCTTATAAATTGTATATCTTAAATGTTTCTCACAATTATATCACATAAATGTTAAACCTAAAACCCAATCTAACTTTATTATTTTTTAAATACACTACCTAACAGAATCCTTCATATGACCTGTCTTTGTAATACTCACTTGTGCTTTATAGTAATCTGTTTACATTAATGTTTTATCACTGACTTCATCATTGCTTAATTAATCTTAAGTTAATTTTAAGCCAGCCCGTAATGCTATGCATAGTATAAGTGGCTTTGGCATACTGCTCTTATCTGTATTTTTTTGTACCTCTGTATGTGTGCACAAATTTATAATAAATAAATAAATAAAATAAATAAATAAACGTCGTCGTAAGCTTCTCTCTTTTATGTGCGGGTTATTTGTGTACCCAGGTATGTATTCATTAGAGATATTGACAATTACCAGTAACAAAATTAATGAATTAAAATTATGACTTAACCTAAAAAAACACAAAAAATCTTAAATGTGGTAAACAGCGACCAAAATTTATGACTAGCACCGGCTTTTGTAATTATATACGTTCATCAAATTGTTTTTGTATTGTACCGAGAATTTTTTCTCGGTGGCAAGTTAAGCCATGATATCATGCTTGCTTATTTATAGACTTGCATGATTTCTCTGGGACGTTAAACATATTAGGCAACTAGTCTGCCACTGAACCTGATTCCGTCAATTAATTTAAGTAATGTTTCCAGAAATACTGGATGAAATACAGAGTGGAAACGTTCTACCTCTGTATTTCAACGGCCATTTTGCCAAGGAACACACAATTGTCTGAAAAAAGTTTCTAAACTCTAACGACCCACAGAAAGCATGCAAGTCGACTACCAAGTGTTTAGAGAATAATCAGTATACTTCCTTTTTACTGTAGTGAATACATTTTCCAAATCTGACTATTTAATCTCGTTTTAAGTATCAGCGTGTACGTAAACCTGCCGTATAGCGTCTCCGGAGCCAGAATAGTGAGGACTGGAATATGGACAGCAGATCGTGGTCTGCGAAGCTGTACCAATCTCATTTACCCAGAAAAATACCATAAGTACATTAATAAACAAAATAAGTATGTGTATTGTAATATATTATGAGAAACATTTTATTCTGGTTGAATTGGTGTATGGAGCAAAAGTAATATCTGATAAAATAATGCACTCTGCCTGTTACAATGATCTGAGATTTGAAAAAGACATTAAAATAATTTTTTTTTTCAGTTTCTACGGAGCCACAGTAAACGTGACAGCTTTACCATACAAACCTTTCTGGAGTGTAGTCGAGGAGCAGAGTGGTAATGGCACTGGTGTCACCAGGTACTCTGGCAGCGACTCCATGATGCTACGTACCATTGCTGACGTTCTAAACTTTACCTTTAACGTGCTACCTGTAACCACCTGGGACCAGGTTTGTAATCACATGAAACAATTCTGCAATCACCTGGGTCCAGGTTTATTGCCTGTGATCATCTGAAACCAAGCTTGCAACCAGTTAGTCCAGATCTGAAACCACAATGGATCAGGATTGCAATGGTCTGAGAAAGGGTGTATAACTACCTGATACAAGGTTTGCAACGAAATGTAGTCAGGTTTATAAGTACTTATGACCAGGGTTACTAAGTTACTTTAAACCTATTGTGTGTGTGTGTGTGTGTGTGTGTGTGTCTGTGTCTGTGTATAGCTGCACTCCAAAACAATCACTTTTAAGCAGATTTCTCCTCTCTCCCAAAAACGAATTATTAGCAATGTGTACTCTCCATTATCTGCTGTCAGGCTAAATCTTAGACTGTTAATAATTGAATGAAGTTTATCAAGGAAGGCTATAGTTGTCTTTCATATTAATGTCGACTTGTAAGGAAAGCCTTACTCTCATATTACCCCAACAAGGTCTGCCTATGCAGCCAATTACTCCGTGCAGAAGCCAGGGTCTTCCATCCAAGAAATATACGTGTACAACTGCATGAACTTTTCCAGCCTCACATAAATTCAATGCTCTAAGAAAGAATACATTTTAAGTGTAAATTTAAACATTTTCATAAAAAAACTCTACTACGGTATATTTACTTCGTGCTTTACTCCATTTCCAGGTCACTGACTTGGTGATGCAGAGAAGTTCCTTCATGGCTAGTATTACTTACATGGTACTACCACAGCGCCTTCTTCTGTATGATTATACCTTCATCTACATACAGGGCTTGGTCTCCTTTTCAATGGCTACTCCTTCATTAACTTTCACCTGGAAAAGTCTCTTCGACCCCCTTGAAGTCCAGGTTTGGGTGTCAATCCTCGTGGCCCTCCTTCTGGTGCCTCCCTGTCTTGTTATGGTAAGCAACATGTATATATATAAACCCTTTCAAGCTAATTGACACTCGTTGTTTAAATCTTTTCGAAATAATTCAGGAATATGTATTCAGTGGGGGGAGGTCATGAGCGGGTATCAGGTGGGTCGCCGAGGGAGAGTACTGGGAGGCTGAAGACTCTCTGGAACCTCCAGATAGAAAAAAAAATAGTTATGATAACGCATCTTCAAGCTAAGTCCTCTTGCTAAGTCCATCCAGATTACCGCCCCCTAAGCCCTTATTATATAAGACTTCTGGAGTAGCCCCTGGAGTATATACAAAAACTAATTTTTTTCCATGATTATTTCGTGAATATGAATTACTAGAAAAAGACAATCTTCTTCTCCTTCTTGCAGATCACCCGACCGATACACAGAGCAACATTAAATGACAAACTGTTAACAATAGGAGACTCGGCTGAAATAGCTGTTGGAACGCTGCTTGGTCAGAGTACCAAGAAGCAACTACCTGAGAGTAGTCAGAGTCGATTGTTGCTGGTGACTTGGCTGGTGTTCGCTTTCATCGTGAGCAACGTCTACAGGGGCAACCTGACAGCCGCTCTCACCCTCCCCAAGTACCCACCCAGACCAGAGACACTGGAGCAGCTCGTCAAAGTTTCTCCCAAGTAAAATGATAATCTCTGTGACTCTTTAAGGATGATTTTGCCTTTGTAGGATCAAAGCTGATGAAACTCCTTTAGTGTTTTGTGACCTAACCTGTATTTGTTTCTCTGTCACTACGCACGGTCTAACAGGAAGGAAGTCCGGATCTATAACTTATGAGGGACACTTACTTTGTTTTCTCAATGGTATGTTAGAGAGAAATACTAAAATGGTATGTTAGAGAGGAGCTACTCTTAATGATGGCAATTAAGCCCTTGTCTACACAACATTGTCTAAAAAAATTGTATCAGAGACTTGTTCACAGGCAGTTTCACCCACTACTTGTTTACAAATCCTGGTAATCAGAAACTTTCTACAAAACTTCGTTTGCAAATCATTATTCTTTTACTACCTCTTCTTCAACGACTTCGTCAAGCAAATTTCATATAAACATGCATACCTACCTGCACGCAATAACATATATAAATAAATTCAAGCGTTCGTACATTGTTTAGTTTTAAGTTTCACATTTTTCTTGAACCTCTGGAAGTAGGTATTTGATCATTTCTTAATTAATCCTGCATATTTGATTATATACACAATACATGCACTGAATATATAAATATATATTTCTCTAAATAGAACCTAATACATAATTAAAGCATACATTAATGTATACATTACATGCATTCATATAAAAAAAAAACATATTCCACATGGGGTGTACTTCACAGGGTAATGATGCCTGAATACGGGGAAAAATTTAAACAGTTCTTCAAACAATCGGATTCTGCAGTTTATCAGTCACTTTCTAACATTATGGAGATCATCCCTTCTGCAGAGTATGGACTAAGTCAAGCTGTCGAGAAAAACAAGTAAGTTCATATCTTTTACTACCTATAATATAAATTAGGAGTTATATTATTTATACTTTTTCTTAATACTTTTCATTATTATTTCCGATATAATTATCCTTATTAGGATTTATATTATTTATACTTTTTGAAATAACTAAATTGCTTACAGAATTTCTGCATGCTCCTGTACCATATTCCAGACAGGCCTACATGGACAGCTTCTTCTACCTTCAGCAGATGATCGCTGACTACTTCACACTGGTGGACGGCAGCACTAAACTTTACATCAGCCGGGAAGGCATAATTCCTGCGCTACACGCTTGGCCTGTACCTCACGACGCTCCTTACAAGCTTCAGCTTGACAAACTAATGATGTCTATTACCGATGTAAGACGAATATTAGTGATAAAACTTCTATAAATATTAATATACACCGTATTTTTGTTTACGTTGTGTTAATATAAATCGTTTGAAGTGCTGAAACTAAACGATAGAGGTTGCATTTTGACAAAATCTGCAAGTGTTTGGAACATGACTAAAACTTTTAGTCGAAACATGTATCTGTTGCTGCATGTGTTTATATCATGATATTAGCACACGTGAATTTGGAACATAACCCTACCATTGCAAAGCGAACGTCATCCTGGCACAAAATGTGTCAGGGTCATAGTTATGATCAGCGTCGTTGCTTTTCGTAACCATGACTGTGTTAGAATCATTGGATGTGTTAGAATCATTGGATCATTTCAAGAAACATCATAAAAGTATCGAATGTTAGACTAATAACTACAGGTACACTATCTCTCTCTCTTTCTCTCTCTCTTTCTCTTTTTTTTTTTTTTTTTTTTTTTTTTTTATAAAGGGTTTGACTTAAGGATCCCTAGCTTTATTGACAGCTATTTACAGGTTAAGGATTCCTAACTTTATTGGCAAGCTAAGAGCTGTTACCTACATCAGCTCTCTCTCTCTCTCTCTCTTTGATCTCTCTCTCTCTCTCTCTCTCTCTCTCTCTCTCAGCCAGAGTGAAGTTGCTCTCTCTCTCTAAAAGCTCTCTCTCTCAATATTGGCTCTCTCTCCCTCTCTCTCTGAAATGACAGATCTATCCAGGATGGGTCCAGGCGAGAGATGAGACGTCTTGCTCTGTTCTCTAAATGAGCACACTTGTATATTTTTCCATCGCATCTAAACGAATAAATATCAACTTACCCCAAGGATCCATTATTTATATTAATTTACCGAATACTTGCCATCTATTTCCCCAAGCTGATATAGCTCTCAGCTGGTGATTGATGTAGCTTAGAGCAGCTGGCATTTCTTCTCTTGGATAAGTGAATGTCAGTGTACAGTCGTCTGCATATGCATGTGATTCTGGGATGAGATGAAGAAGGTCGTTGAAGTAGACATTCCATAACAGTGGACCCAGCACACTTCCTTGTGGAACGCTTGCCCCAATAGGATGCCTTGCTGATTCTCTCTCTCTCTCTCTCTCTCTCTCTCTCTCTCTCTCTCTCTCTCTCTCTCTCTCTCTCTCTCTCTCTCTCTCTCTCTCTCTCTCTCTCTCTCTCTCTCTCTCTCTCTCTCTCTCTCTCTCTCTCTCTTAAATGAGCACACTTGTATATTTTTCCATCGCATCTAAACGAATAAATATCAACTTACCTCCATTATTTATATTAATTTACCGAATATGTGACTCACAAAAGACCATTTTCGACATTTTCAGGCTGGTTTATATCAAAAATGGATTAACGACATGATTCTGAGGGCTAAGGAAGACAGCCGTAGGAGACAGCGTGAAGAACAAGAGACAGGTCCCACTGATGCTGCCCAGAGTGCACCAGTGACCAGAGGAAACCAGGCCCTTACACTTGTCCACATGCAAGGTCCCTTAATGATGATAGCCTTGGGCCTATCTTCGTCTATGCTTGTGTTCATCACCGAGTTAATATACACTGCAATGCATGGAAGGAGTTTTAGTGTCTTTGATAAGCACTCTCCCGAAGAGTAATGTCACATCCAAGACTGCAGGACTTTTTCCCTGATTCGCAAATCCCTGATCCTGTGGAGCAAGTCCGCAAGAGTATTTAAAATGTGGCGTGATGATGGTTTCCAGCAGTTGTGAGAGATGTTTTGCTAGTATACTGATCAGTTAATATGGGACACTACCTATATATATATATATATATATATTATATATATATATATATATATATATATATATATATATATATATATATATATATATATAGATATATTATATAGATATATATATATATATAGAGATATATATATATATATATATATATATATATATATTATAGTATATAATTTTATAAAAATGTATATGCGTATGCCTGTGTGCATGTATGCATGATGTATGTGCCCTTTTGCGTATATTCATGTATACCTGTGAATGTGTATGCATATTGGTATTTATGAATGGTAATATATACAGAATGAACGATGATCCTGACACTATGAGGGTTATGTTATTTTATTTGTAGACGCTTCGTCCACCAGTAAATTCAGAAATAAGCAAAACATATCATATAACAGGTGAAAAGAACTGAACATGGGAGACGTTTTCACGATGTTTAGGAACAAAACCAATCTGACCTGCAAATCTATATGGTATGTATACTACATTCAGATCAGTCACCTAGGGCATATTTGGAGTATACCTGGAGAGGGCTTCGGGGGTCAACGCCCCCGCGGCTCGGTCTGAGACCAGGCCTCGCATAGGTAGTGTCCCACATTAACTGATCAGTATACTAGCAAAGCATCTCCCACAACTGCTGGAAAGCATCACCAAGAAATGCTTCAAGTTTTTAATAGACCCAGAGGAGTGGAGGCTGGAGTTATTCTTAATTCAACCTTCCAGCCCCATTGCTCCGGTAATATCATCCATGACGCCAAGAACGTACCCTCACCATTTCATAGTAAGCTTTAATAATAGTGTATATATTATCAGCATCTTTACTTATATCGGTGAAAATAAGGCAGGTTTAGGAAACTAGGTAATAAGAGATACTGTGAACTGAATAAAGAGCACGAAAGGCGAAAATATAACTCGCGTGCTAGCACGCGTAGGCTAAAAATGGATTTGAAATAATCTTTTATCTTTGAGATTAGCCAATCAGAATTTAATTTCACCATTACGCGAGTGGCGAAGAGTTGCTTCTGCGCGTCGTTGTGTCCTCCCGCTTATAAATCTGCGAGACGGGCTCCTGGGTGTCAGTAGTCTGGTGTGGCTGTCACGGGATAATCCGTGGATATTTTGCACTGTACCTGAGGTGAGATAATGTAATTTATATTTAGGTTCATGAGTGTACTGGAGGGCTTGTGTGTGTGTGTGTGTGTGTGTGTACTCACCTAGTTGTGGTTGCAGGGGTCGATTCACAGCTCCTGGAACAGTCTCTTCACTGGCTGCTACTGGGTCACCCTCCCTGCACCATGAGCTTTATCATACCTCTGCTTAAAGCTATTAATAGATCCTGATTCCACTACATCGCTTCCCAAACAATTCCACTTCCTGACAACTCTGTGACTGAAGAAATACTTCCTAACATCCCTGTGATTCATCTGAGTCTTCAACTTCCAGCTGTGTCCCCTTGTTGCTGTGTACCATCACTGGAACTTTGTCTCTGTCCACCTTGTCAATTCTTCTTAGTATTTTATATGTTGTTATCTTGTCCCCCCTATCTCTCCTGTCCTCCAGTGTCGTCAGGTCGATTTCTCTTAATCTCTCCTCGTAGGACATACCCCTTAGCTCTGGGACTAGTCTTGCTGCAAACCTTTGCACTTTCTCTAGTTTCTTTACGTGTTGGCTAGGTGTGGGTTCCAAACTGGTGCCGCATACTCCAATATGGGCCTAACGTACACGGTGTACAGTGTGTGTGTGTGTGTGTGTGTCGGTGGGTTGTTGGAGGTGTGTGTACTTACCTAGTTATATATATATATATATATATATATATATATATATATATATATATATATATATATATATATATATATATATATATATATATATATGTATATGTCGTGCCGAATAGGCAGAACTTGCGATCTTGGCTTAAATAGCAACGCTCATCTTGCCATATAGGACAAGTGAAAATTTGTGTATGCAATAATTTCGCCAAAATCATTCTGAGCCTAACGAAAAAAATATATTTGATTGTGTTTGTTTAGTACTAAATTACTGTAATCGTATTTAAAATATATTTAGTTGGGTTAGGCTAAAATAAATTGCTCTTGTTATAATAAGGTTAGGTAAGTTTTCTAAGATTCTTTTGGTGCAAAGTTAAAAATTTTTACATTAACATTAATGAAAAAAATATATCTTTAAACGTATAAGAGAAAATTTCAGAAAGGACTTAATTTTAAATGAGTTCTTGCTAATTGACCAGTTTTACATATTCGGCACGACATATATATATTTCTGTGTGTGTGATTATTGACAAAAAAATCCCAAACAGAGTTGTAGTGCTCTTCTAGCACCTAAAATAATTAAACGGCCTAATTCAATCACAACAAATTACGTACATGAATGAAATCATAATTAATTTCATGTTCGTTATTAAATAACAGAAACCGATCTTAAAATTCGAACATAGTGTCTGGAAATTAGATATTAATGAAAAGATCAATTTAGCAGAGAAAATTATTAAAGTGTAATTTTAACCAATGATTTGTAATATGTAACTAATTATTTAACTAATAAATTTAATATGCTAAAAGAAAGAATATTTTAATCACATTAAAAACTTTGGAAGACATCAATAAAATATATTTAACTTATATTTTAAGAAAAATATCAGTTTAATATTAGCGCAAAATTTATGCTTTATGATCCTATTTGACAGCCGCCCTAATGAAGAGACGATTCCAAAATCCCTGTTTGATGAGAGCTTACCGCCACAAAATCATGTGGTTGTGGATTAATGGAAAACCACCAAAAGAAATCTCGCTGGAGAACGGAGTCAGCCTCAGCACAGTATACAGGTGGATTCGACGATGGGACAGAGAAATCACAATGGATACACAGAGACACAGATGGCCCTACCATCCTTCGTCCTTCCCAATATATTCAGACAATGAAACAATCACTGTTGGCTGCAGATTTCCAGATACAGCTCTCAACAGCAGCTTCTTTGAGGCTCAGATACCCTAAACACTGACTATAATCCGGCATCAGTAAACTACTCTACCTGGGAAATTTAGTGTTAACCTCAGACACACTACAAACACCTAAGATGATTTAAAAGATTTCGTTTCTCTTCGAGAAAAACTATATATTCGTAGAATTTTAACTGTTAAGATGAATCTAAATACAGTACTTTTTAAGACAACTCTTAGCGATACCATCTCTAAATAAACTTGATTTCAGACATCATAAGATGACTTCATTTATTCTCATTAAAATTATAACTGGTTAGAATAAAAGCTTTATCTATTTTTTTGTAATCTGTAATTAGTTTCACATTTACACAAACACTTTTACACAAAAACAAAAACGTAGGTATTCATACACCTACACACTGCACCACCTAATTTACACCCCTGGATATAATTAAAACACAGCGTTTAATACTCTCTAGTAATAAAATATTTATTGAAAGACTGTTTTATTTCCTAAAACTTAAAATGATATTTCTAATACGTTAAATGTAATGCTTCTTAATATAATATTTTCCTTCATAATAAATATATAAAAAAAATAATAAAGCTCAAATAAATAAATATTAATATTGACATAATAACACAAACAGTACATTATTTTTTAAATAATGATACCAATAATAAAATTAGTTTGTGTGGGCATGTTAGATCGGAGTCAATAAAGACGAATGATTTTTATTGTTGTTGGAGTGTGAACATTGTTAAATTGAGGAAGAAACTGGGGGAAAACTGGTTAGCCAGACTTGATCCTTAGAGGTGGGAAGTATGTGCCTGCACTCTGCAGGAGGAATTGGTAATATTGCAGGTCACAGGTCATCTGAACCAAGATAACTGAGTACTAGTAGTTGTAGTCGTTGTAGTAGCATTAGTAAAATTAGTTGTAGTATCATCTATTCAACAGGTGTCTTGCCAAACGTGCTCAGACATCACACTCAAATGACCCTCGTAACTGTAACTTCCCTCCCACCCCTTTGCACCACCTTCATAGTTCAGGCAGTGTACTTTTCACCCCTGGAAGCTTTGTCACCAGAAAAGAGGCGGGTCCAGGAGCTATGATTCGACCGCTGCAACCACAACTAGGTGAGTACACACACTACTAGGTCCCTTCAAGAGCTTTGTCGAACCTCTTTCTAAAACTAAATATGGATTCTGCCTCCAATCTGTCACTCTCCTGATTATTCCCACTTCCTGACAACTCTTTGACAGAAGAAATGCTCCCTAATATCCCTGTGACTCATCTGAGTTTTCAAGTTCCAGTTGTGACTCCTTGTTGCTGTGTCATATCTCTAAATTATTCTGTCCCTATCCACCTTGTCAGTTCCTCAGTACAATATATGTCGTTATCATATCCCCTCTATCTCTCCTGTCTTCCAATGTCGCCAGGTTGATTTCTCTTAACCTCTCCTCGTAGGGCAAACAGCTTAGCTCCGGAACTAGTCTTGTTGCAAACCTTTGCACTTTTTGACTCACGGAATCGTAATGGCACGATTGCAAATAAACCATACCACGGGCGGGGCTAACGCTTCGGTCTGGAGTTTTATGACTCTCTGATCGCGGGTTCTGTCCCCGCCCGTGGTGTTTGACAAGGTGTGGGTTCCATACTGGTGCTGCATACTCCAGTATGAGCCTGACGTATATAGTGTACACTGTCTTGAATTACTCCTTACATGGATGTCGAAACGCTATTCTCAGGTTTTCCAGGCGCCCCTATGCTGCAGCGGTTATTTTGTTGATGTGCACCTCAGATGTGCTCGGTATGATGCTCACCCCAAGATCCTTTTCCTTGAGTGAGTTTTGCAGCCTTTGACCTACTAGGCTGTACTCCGTCTGCGGTCTTCTTTGTCCTTCCCCAAACTTCATGCCTTTGCACTTGCTGGGAGTAAACTCTAAGAGCAATTTGTCGGACCAGGCTTGCAACCTGTACAGATCTCCTTGCAGGGTTACCTGATCCTCTTCCACTTGTATTCTTCTCATTAGATTCACATTGACTGCAAACAGACACACCTCTGTCATTTACATATAATAGAAACAACACCTGATCCGTAACTGACCTTTATGGAACCCCACTCGACACATGCACCCACTCTGACACCTCGTCACGTACAAGCACACGTTGTTTCCTTCTTGTCATGTATTCCCTGATCCAATGCAGTATGTGTGTGTGTGTGTGTGTAGGGAAGGTGGGAGTGGATATGAGGTGTCAGGCTTTACCACTGAGTGTTTAACACCCAACTTTACATTTTGCAAAGGAGAGCTGGAAAGAGTAAATATACAACTGATATACTGACCATCAGGTCTTTATTATAATTAGTAATACAACGTCATTTTAACACAAACAGTCGTGAAATGTACTTCCAAGAAGACTTGAAATATTATTTTTATTCATTCACCAGGTATTTTGCAGTGAAAAGTGAAAAATAGAATGGGACAACCAGTGGCAGTGACTGTGGTGGTAGCAGTGCTGATTAACGCAGTGCTACGCACGAGTCTCGTAGCTGGAAGCATGCTGAGTCTTCGTCAAGGTTAGTTGATTAACCTGCTTTTTTTTCCATTCGGTGCTTTTTATTTATAATTCAAGAATTCTGAAAGTTTCCCAAGACTTCAAATTTATTGAATGATAAATTTATGCAGGAAGAAACAAAGGCTATAACTTACCTTCAACATTAGCATCACTCATGGTATTTCCAAAATTGTTATAAGTAGTATAAAATATATATTTCGTTTTTAATGGATTCAGATTATGGGAAGCTTCCGAGTCCTTACCAGTCAGCTGCAGTTGTCCTTGATGCTGCCCTTAGGCCACGCTGCTCTGGTATTATCATTCATGATGCCAAGAATTCACCTTCAGCCAATTTCATCGTAAGTCTCAAATTATTGCTAATGATTTCATCAACTCTTGATATAATATAATCAAGTTTACTATTGATTAGAAACTTATGACCATTACAAACTTTACCTTAGAATTTATCGTAAGTCCTCTAATAAAAATGACCTAATATGCTTCGTGTTCTACCTTGACAATAAAATCAAACGAGAGGTTATCACCGGATTCTTCATAACTTTGCTGTCAGAAACATTTCGTCACCAACTGTGAAAATAAAACGCCAAATATTCGACTTAACACTAAACTAGAATTGACTAACAAAATGTATATTGTTCTCTCTCTTAAATAATCCGTAACCTAGACAACACCTTAGCCAAAGCCAATGTAACAGTTACAAACATAGCATCCACAACCATCGGGGACTTAGCTACAAAGGCGACAATACAAATTATCACCACTGCATCAGTCTATATTATAATTACTCCAGAATGACTGAAGCTCAAAAAACTGTACTTATCAGGAAGGAAGTTTGTCAAGTCTCTTATAGTAACGATCAGGTAATTATTAAAAATAAATAACGAATAAACACTACTATAAAATAATACAAATATCACAGAAGTAAAATAATAACTAGAATGTGATAATTATAATCAGAATAAAAGGTGACACAATTTAATAATGCTAGGAGGACCCCCGAGGGAGAGTCAAAGAATTCGTTTTGAACACGGTCTTCAGAGAAGAAGTATCTGCAATTTGGTGCTCACTCATTTTATCGCTGGTTGAGTGACGATCACTTGAAAATTAAGGAAAAGTGACAATTGAAGACGATCTGTGGAAATATTCCAGAGACACATCAAGACACACACAGCTACTATTTTCAGCTTTACACTTAAATTATTCTTTATTATACACTGTGCCCCATTCCAAGATAGGAATGGGTTGGCTAACATATTTGAGATAATTTATTATTAACGAGTTACTAGAGTTATAATATGTTGTAAGCTTATGTTTAGTAAAAATATTTAGGGATTATGAAGCTTTTAATGATTATTTTTATACATTGTGTGAAGTGGTGAGGTGAGATAGACATACCACATTTTTACACTACATAATCCAGGGGTTCGACCAGCTGTGGGCTTCCTGGGGAATGGCAGTGTTCCAGGTAGCAGCTGAGAGCCTAGATGCTAACGTGACGCAAACACAGCTCTCATTTGTGGTCTCCCAAGCAATGCGGGTACGTCACTCTCCTATTACTAACTGTTAAGGCTGGTACGTCACTTTCACAATACCAATGAGGCTGGTACGTCACTCTCACATAACGTCTTACATGGTGACATCAACAGCTGAGGCAGGTGTCGTGGTGCATGACGGTGGTGGTAGTGAGTGACAACAAAGACTTCCTCACCACCTTCGCTGAGTGTTCCCTCAAGGGCCGTCTCCTGGTGTGGTCGACGAGGCTCCTCGCCGTCACCCGCCTGCCCCTCCCGCAGCTGCAGCAGCTCCTGAGCACCCACTGGACATTCTCAATGATGAATGCGATGTTGGTAATTTTGAACGAGAAGTTGAGTCTACACAGGTAAATTTCTCTAAAGATAAATAGTTTTCAGTAGCAAAACATGCGAGGACCCTCTTTAAAATATACATATAAATATAATTAATTCATTCTTAAAAAAATAATGATGTCATCAGGAGGGATTAAAAATGCAGGATCCAAAATATTCATGATTCCAGCACCGAATTTTGCATTTTTCGGATCTATTTTTTTTTTTTCAGGAATGAGAACTTTTAGACCTGATAACCAATAATGAATCATGATTTTGCTGTCCCTCAGCATTAGCCTTGGCTGTGTTGTCCGGAATGTTATTATGTTAGTAAGCTAATTTTCCATTAAGCTTGATGATCTCGTCAGAATGTATTAAGCTATTTGCTAAAATATCGTTGCCTACTTTCGAAACTCTTATCAGTTATTTTCAACAATGCCTCCAGAATTATCTGATAAAACACCAAATAAGTGAAACAGATGTCTCCATATTTCGACTGGATTTTATCATGTAATTTCGATTTAAGTTTCAGTGTGTATGTAAATCTGCCGTACAGCGCCTCCGGAGCCAAAATAGTGTGGACTGGAATGTGGACCAAAAATCGTGGTCTTGAACTCCTTGACAGTCTCCTTTTTCCTGAAAAATTCAATAAGTAATACTGTAATATATTTATGGTCAAATAGAAGTGTCATATAAATCAAATGTAATGCATGACAAAATTCTCTGCCTGTAATTGACAATCTACGATTTGAAAAATGATAAAAATAATTATTTTTGTTTCAGCTTTTACGGTGCCACAGTAAATGTGACAGCTTTGACATATAGGCCTTTCTGGAGCGTAATCGAGGATCGGAGTGGTGACAACCCTAGTGTCTGCAAGTACTCTGGCAGCGATGCCATTATGCTGTGTACCATTGCTAACTCTCTCAACTTTACCATTAACGTGCTACCTACAACCACTTGGGACCAGGTTTGTTACCTGTAACCATCTGGAGCCAGATATGTAATCACCAAGCACCAGCCCTGTGACCAATGATCCCAGATTTGTAATCGCTTGGCATCAGGTTTGTTACTACATGGCACTAGATTTGCAGTCGTCTGGGGCAAGGTATATAACCACCTGGTATCAGATTTGCATCCATCTGGAATCATATTTGGTGTCAGTCATGTGTCGGCGTCACCTAGACCAGGTTTGAAATCATTTGGCACCAAGTTTGTAAATACCCAGGACCAGATTTGTTAAAACCTACACTGTGTTTTAACATTATTTTCCAGTTCTGTAACATTCCTCATGGTACTACAGTGTTTTATACAACTGTTACAGTTTCTCACGACACTGCCACTAGTTCAAAGTGGCCTCAAATATGTGTAACACATCACCGTCTTGGTAATGTGTTACACGAAAGCCAGGGTCGTCTATTCTAAGAAAAATACTTGCCTGAGCTGCCGAACGTCGTTTTCTTGGTGACTCTGTAAATTTAATACTTTAATAAAGGTTACATCTAAAAGTAAAATTAACATTTTTCATCAATAATTTCTTATAGTATTTATCTGTTCCCTATTTATAAAAAAATCATATGCTGTACTGTATTTCCAGGTCACAGACTTGGTGATGGAGAGAACATCCTTCATAGCAAGTGTTAGTTATATTGTGCTCCCACAACGCCTTCTTCTCTATGACTTTACGTATATTTTCATGCACGGCCCGATCTCCTTCTCCGTGGCTACACCTTCTCTCGCTTTCACCTGGAAAAGCCTCTTTGACCCTTTTGAAGTCGAAGTTTGGATATCAATCCTCGTGATCTTATTTCTGGTGCCTCCCTGTCTGTTTATGGTAAGCAACAGTATTGTTGGATTTGCGGTTTTAGTTTACTGTTACTGCGCCCTAGATGGAAACTTCAGCTCAGGTACTTTCACAAGTCTTTGTGCATCATCAGAGGTATGCAATGTTGGAAGAGAAACACTGGGAGAAATGAGGGAAAGTTTTCTCAGAGTAAGGTAGCGTGGTGACACCAACCAGAAGTTCGCTTTGTGAAAGTACTTGAGCTGAAGATTACTATCCTTCATGGCGTGTCTTGCATTGTTAATATCACCTGTCTGCGATTACACACACACACACACACACATATATATATATATATATATATATATATATATATATATATATATATATATATATATATATATATATATATATATATATATATATATATATATATATATATATATATATATATATATATATATATATATATATATATATATATATATATATACTAAACAATTAGCAAAAAGGCGAAATTATTTACAAACGTTGTCTCTACGTCCACAGCAGGACTCGAACCTGCTAACTCTGTATCAGAGTCCACAGTACTTTACCACGAAGCTAGATCCTAAAAGCACTGTGGAATTTTAGGGTCCACAGTACTTTTAGGGTCTAGCTTTTAGGGTTGAACCAGAGTTAGCAGGTTCGAGTCCTGCTGTGGACGTAGAGACAATGCTTATATATATATATATATATATATATATATATATATATATATATATATATATATATATATATATATATATATATATATATATATATGTCGTGCCGAATAGGCACAACTTGCGATTTTGGCTTAAATAGCAACGCTCATCTTGCCATATAGGACAAGTGAAAATTTGTGAATGCAATAATTTCGCCAAAATCATTCTGAACCTAACGAAAAAAATATATTTAACTGTGTTTGTTTAGTATTAAATTATAGTGAACAAATCTAAAATATATTTAGTTGGGTTAGGCTAAAATAAATTGTTTTTGTTATAATAAGGTTTGGTAAGTTTTCTAAGTTCCTTTTGGTGCAAAATTATTAATTTTTACATCAACATTAATGAAAAAAATATATCTTTAAACGTATAAGAGAAAATTTTAGAAAGGACTTAATTTTAAGTAAGTTCTTGCTAATTGACCAGTTTTACATATTCGGCACGACATATACATATATATATATATATATATATATATATATATATATATATATATATATATATATATATATATATATATATATATATATATATATATATATATATATATATATATATATGCAATGATGCATAAAAGGAGTAAGTCCAAGCAAATTCAGTTACAGGAAACGTTCTTGCTGGACTGAGCAAGAAGGTTCCCTGTTACTTTCACGTTATACTATATGTGAGAATGAACAAGATGAGCTTATAAGATTATTTCGTGAATATATAAATTTAAAAACATAATCATCTCTCTGTGTCAGATCAACTACCCAGAAGACAGAGCAAAATTAAGTGACAAATTAACGATAGGAGACTCGGCTGAAATAGCTGTTGGAACGCTGCTTGGTCAGAGTACCAAGAAACAACTATCTGAGAGTAGTTCAAGTCGGTTGTTGTTGGTGACTTGGCTGGTGTTCGCCTTCATCTTGAGCAACGTCTACAGGGGCAACCTGACAGCCGCTCTCACCCTCCCCAAGTACCCTGCCAGACCAGAGACACTGGAGCAGCTCGTCAAAGTTGTTGACAAGTAATGATAATTTTCTATGCACTTTTAGGGAGCATGCCTTGATGACAGCGAAAGATTCTGTAGCTAAGAACCTTGAGTAACCCTCATCTCTCAAATTATAGCTGCATATCTGCAAACGTTGGTAAAAAAAAGTTATACCCATTATGTTATTAAAATTTTGCAATCCACAGGGTAACAATGCCTGATTATGGGGAGAAGTTTTATCAGTTCTTTAAACAGTCAGATTCCATAGTATATCAGACACTCTCTAACATCATGGAAATCGTCCCTTCCGCAGAGTATGGACTACGCCAAGCTGCAGTTAAAAAGTAAGTGTATGTCTCTAATACGTTCAGAGTGTAAGCGCTGTACTTATTCTTATTATTTTTATTATATTAATACTAATGTTTTCATAGTAATTCAGATGAGTCATAAAATTTTCGTGTGCCTCTACCATGATCCAGACAGGCCTACATGGACAGTTACTTCTACCTCCAGCAGATGATCGCTGACTACTTCACACTTTTGGACGGCAGCACTAAGCTTTACATCGGCAGAGAGAACATTATTTCGGGGCTACACGCTTGGCCCGTACCTCATGACGCTCCTTACAGGCTTCAGCTTGACAGACTAATGATGTCTATTATCGATGTAAGAGGAATATCAGTGTTAAACTTTAATGAAAAATATAATGATATTAATATACACTGTATTTTTTATTCGCTTTGTGTTAATATAAATAATTTTAGGTGAAGCATTTTTGACAAAATCTGTTTGAAACATGACAAAAATTTGATATAGATGAAATATGACTATGATGCTGCATGTGTTAACAGCATGATATTAGCACACGAGTTATGATGCTGCATGTGTTAACAGCATGATATTAGCACACGAGTTATGATGCTGCATGTGTTAACAGCATGATATTAGCACACGAGTTATGATGCTGCATGTGTTAACAGCATGATATTAGCACACGAGTTATGATGCTGCATGTGTTAACAGCATGATATTAGCACACGAGTTATGATGCTGCATGTGTTAACAGCATGATATTAGCACACGTGTTATGATGCTGCATGTGTTAACAGCATGATATTAGCACACGAGTTATGATGCTGCATGTGTTAACAGCATGATATTAGCACACGAGTGTAGCGAAGCATTTCAAGAAACATCACAAAATTTTCGAATGTTAGATTAATGACTACAGGTACAATCTTTCTATCTCTCTCTCTCTCTCTCTCTCTCTCTCTCTCTCTCTCTCTCTCTCTCTCTCTCTCTCTCTCTCTCTCTCTCTCTCTCTCTCTCTCTCTCTCTCTCTATGAGCTCAGCAGTACACTAATTAATATTTTCCATCGCATCTTAACGGAAAATGTCAACTTCCCTCCATTATATATATTAATTTACTGAATATGTGACAAACTAAAGACCATTTTCGACATTTTCAGGCTGGTTTATATCAAAAATGGATTAACGACATGATTCTGAGGGCTAAGGACGACAGCCGCAGGAGACAGCGTGAAGAACAGGAGACATGTCACACTGATGCTGCCCAGAGTGCACCAGAGACCAGAGGGAACCAGGCTCTTACACTCCTCCACATGCAAGGTCCCTTGATGATGATAGCCTTGGGCCTATTTTCCTCTATGCTTGTGTTTATCACCGAGTTAACATACACTGCAATGCATGGAAGGAATTTTAGACTCTGTGATAAGCATTCTCGCGAAGAGTGATGTCACATCCAAAACTACAGAACTTTTCTCCTGATTCGCAAATCCCTGATCCTGTGAAGCAAGTCCGCAAAGTGTTTAAGATGTAGCGTAGTGATGGTTTCCAGCAGTTGTGAGACATGTTTTGCTAGTATACTGATCATTTAATGTGGGTCACTACCTATGCTAGAGGGGACTGATCTGAGTCTAGTATACCATATGGATGTGCACAGCAGATTGTATTTTTTTTATAAACAGCGTGAAAACGCTTCCCACGTTCAGTTCTTTTCATCTCTTATATAATAACATGTGCTATTTCTGAATTTACTGGTTGACGAAACGTTTACAAATAAATAACCTAACCTTCATAGTGTCAGTATCATTGTTCTATCTGTATGTATTACCATTCATATGTAACAATATGCATACATATGAACAGGTATACAAGAATATACGCAAAAGGGAACATGTATACATACATTCATACTAGGGATATGCACGTATGCCCATGTATTTATGCATATATATATATATATATATATATATATATATATATATATATATATATATATATATATATATATATATATATATATATATATATATATATATATATATATATATATATATATATATATATATATATATATATATATATGTATAATGTCGTGCCGAATATGTAAAACTGGTCAATTAGCAAGAACTCATTTAAAATTAAGTCCTTTCTAAAATTTTCTCTTATACGTTTAAAGATATATTTTTTTCATTAATGTTAATGCAAAAATTTTTAATTTTGCACCAAAAGCAACTTAGAAAACTTACCTAACCTTATTATAACAAGCGCAATTTATTTTAGCCTAACCCAACTAAATATATTTTAGATTTGTTTACAATAATTTAATACTAAACAAACACAGTGAAATATATTTTTTTCGTTAGGTTCAGAATGATTTTGGTGAAATTATTGCATACACAAATTTTCACTTGTCCTATATGGCAAGATAAGCGTTGCTATTTAAGCCAAGATCGCAAGTTCTGCCTATTCGGCACGACATATATATATATATATATATATATATATATATTCTATATATATTTATATATATATATATATATATCGTATATATATGTATAATATATATATATATATATATATATATATAATGTATATATATGTATAATATATATATAATATATATATATGTAATATATATATATGATATATATATATACACATAATGTATTTGCACTTGCAGTGTCTGTGTGTTTGGCTCATATATGAGTGTGTGTATTTATTCCACCAAAATTCCCACAAATATTTTCTCAGTTTCATCATTACTTTTTTCTTCCTGTTTACCTTATCCCTGCCCTTTCCAGAACATGTGTGGACAGAATTGTAGTGCTCTTCTAGCACCTAAAATAATTAAACGGCCTAATTCAATCACAACAAATTACGTCCATGAAGGAACTCATAATTAATTTTATGTTCGTTATTAAATAACAGAAACCGATCTTAAAATTCGTACATAGTGTTTAGAAATTAGATATTTATGAAAAGATCATTTCAGCAGAGAAAATTATTAAAGTGGAATTATAACTAATTATTTGTAATATGTAAAGTAAAAGGACACATGAGCAACTAACGTGACTTTTATTGTGGCAACGTTTCGCTCTCCAGGAGCTTTATCAAGCCGTTACAAACAGTGCATGGACACAGAGGGTATATATAGGCTCAGAGTGAGGTGTAATACTAGTGGTAGTAGTAGTAATAATGTAAGTTGTAATAGCAGTAGTAATACAATATGGTAGAACAATCAACTTGCACATGAGCAAAAGGTTATAAAAGTTATTACTTGGGTAACATAAATATATGTTAGACAAACATTTTTGTTGGAGGTTGGATCTGAGAAGGTCTGTTTCAGTGTTCCTTCTCTGTAATGTTCTTGTATGAAAATAGATGGTATAAAATACCGACACAATGGAAACAAACACATATGCAGCTGATCATTTATTGACAACGTTTCGCCCACACAGTGGGCTTTTTCAAGTCACAAACAGATCTATCTTCCAAGCTACCCAAGATTTTACACTCTATATCCCCACCCGGTAGATCATCAGATGCAGCATTCTCCACCTGACCTCAACATTCTTAACCTGACTATAAATACTCACGTACCTTCCACCCCAGGTAGATCTGTTTGTGACTTGAAAAAAAGCCCACTGTGTGGGCGAAACGTTGTCAATAAAGGATCACATTAAACTGCATATGTGTTTATGTTTCCAATGTTTTTGTGTGGCAGAGACTACATGATACCAGGCAGCTAGTATTACTACTTCTATTACTACCACTAGCATTACTCTGAGCCTATATATACCCTCTGTCTTCTTGTACAGTTTGTAACGGCTTGATAAAGCTCCTGGAGAGCGAAACGTTGCCACAATAAAATGTCACCTTAGTTACTTTCGTGTCCTTTTACTTTACATATTATCTGTTACTAATTATTTAACTAATTAAAATTTAATGTGCTATAAGAAAGAATATTTTAATAAGCATATTAAAAACTTCAATAAAATATATTTAATTTATATTTAAGAAAACATAAATTTAAAATTAGCGCAATGATTATGCCTTATGATCCTATTTAACAGCCGCATTAATGAGGAGACGATTCAAAAATCCCCATTTGATGAGAGCTTACCGCTTCAAAATCATGTGGATGTGGATTAATGGAAAATCAGCAATACAAATCTCACTGGAGAACGGAGTCAGCCTCAGCACAGTATACAGGTGGATTCGACGGTGGAACAAGCAAATAGAAGTGGATACACAGAGAGACAGATGGCCCTATCATACTTCCAGCTTCCCAATATATTCAGACTATGAAACAGTCACTGCTGGCTTCAGATTTCCAGACACAGCCGTCGACAGAAACTTCTTTAGAGGCTCAGATACCCTAAACACTGGCTATAATCCGGCATCAGTAAATTACTCTACCTGGGAAATTTAGTGTTAACCCCAGACACACGACAAACACCTAAGATGATTTAAAAGATTTCGTTTCTCTTCGAGAAAGATTTATTCGTGGAAGTTAACTGTTAAAATGAAGTACTTTTCAAAACTACTCTCAGCGATATCTTCTCTAAATAAACTTTCATCTTGTAATATTTTTGCTTGACTTCGCGACATCAAAAAATGGCTTCGACAATTCTGATTAAAATTATAACTGGTTAGAATAAAGGCTTTTCCTATTTGTTTGCAATTTCTACATTAGTTTCACATGAAAGGAAGTGTCGTATTTGTGACGGTAAATTTAGGAACACATCAATGTATATACAGTGGACCCTCGAATTTAGTAGTGCCTTTTCAGTATGCAAAACTATTTTTATCTATAAAATGTATTGTTTTTAATATTTTTGGGTGTCTGGAATGGTTTAATTGGATTTACATTATTTCCTATGGGAAATATTAACAAAACATACATTTTATTGATAATAAAAATAGTTTTGCATGCAGAAAAGGCACTACTAAATTCGAGGGTCCACTGTATATATATACATACATATATATATATATATATATATATATATATATAGATATATATATATATATATAACATATATATATATATATATATATATATTATAGTGTTCAAGAATCAGACCTACACATTTAAACATGTACACAAACACTTTTACACAAAAGATAAACTTAAATGGTTATTCACACACATACACATTGCACCACCTAATTTACACTCCTGGATATAAGTATAAAGATAGCGTTCAGTACTCTCGTTCTAATGAAATATTTATTGAAAATTTTTTTTATTTCCTAAAACTTAAAATTATATTTCTAATAAGTTAAATGTAATGCCTCTTAATATAGATCTTTTTCTTCACAATAATGATAATTATAGCAAAAATAATAAAGCTTAACTTAAATAAAAAATTAATGTTGACATATTAACACAATAACAGTATATTTTTTTAAATAATGATACCAATAATAAAATACATATGTGTGGGCATGTTAGATCGGACTCAATAAATATTTTCTACCCAAGAATTAGGAATTTTAAAATTTATTATTTGTCCAATGTATTATTAAATTCTTCCCAAATTCTATTAATTTTAAATGGATCTAATTTATATAAACCAAAGGAAATATTCATATGATTTTTATTGCTGCTGGAGTGTGAACTTTGCTGCATTGATAAAAGAATTCAGGAAAAATCGGATAGCCGGACTTGAGTCTTGGAGGTGGGAAGTATGTTCCTACACTCTAAAGGAGGAATGGGTAATGTAGCAGTTCATAAGCCATGTGAGCTAAGATACCTGAGTACTTTTGGTGAGACAAGATATTCCATGAACGATTAATGAATGTGACCCCTTTTGGGTCACCCTGCTTGGGTGGGAGACGTCCAGTGTTAATTATTGTTATTATTATTATTATTAGCAGTAGTAGTTGTAGGTGTAGTATCATCTATTCAATAGTTTTCTTGCCAAAAGTGCGCAGACATCACACCTCAAACGACCCTCGTAACTGCAACATCCCCTTCCCCCAAACCTCGTTCCGAGTTCAAGCACTCTACTTTTCACCCCTGGAAACTTTAGTGGATATGTTACATAAGATCACCCCATTGGTATATATCTCATAAGAGCTGGTTCCAATTTGTGTGTGTGTGTGTGTGTGTGTGTGTGTGTGTGTGTGTGTGTGTGTGTGTGTGTGTGTGTGTGTGTGTGTGTGCTCACCTATTTGTACTCACCTAGTTTTGGTTGCAGGGGTTGATTCATAGCTCCTGGCCCCGCATCCTCACTGTTTGCTACTAGGTCCTCTCTCTCCCTACTCCATGAGCTTTATCAAACCTCGTCTTAAGACTATGTATGGTTCCCGCCTCCACTACGTCGCTTTCTAGGCTATTCCATTTCCTGACAACTCTATGACTGAAGAAAAGCTTTATCGAACCGCTTTTTAAAGCTAAGTATGGATTCTGCCTCTACATCTCTCTCTAGATGGGTCCATTTCCTGACAACTCAATGACTGAAGAAATACTCCCTAACATCCCTGTAACTCATCTGAATTTTCAGCTTCCAGTTGTGACCCCTTGTTCTGTGTCACATCTTTACGTCATTCTCTCCCTATCCACATTGTCAATTCCTTTCAGTATATTATAAGTCATTATCACGTCCCCTCTAGCCCTCCTGTCCTCCAATGTCGTCAGGTTGATTTCCCTTAATCTCTCCTCATAGGGCATACCCTTCACCTCGGGGACTAGTCTTGTTACAAACCTTTGCACTTTTTCTAATTTTCTGACGTGATTGACCAGGTGTGACTTTCATAATAGTGCTGCATACTGCAATATAGGCCTGACGTATACAGTGTAGTGTGTCTTGAATTACTCGTTACTTAGATGTCGAAATGCTTTTCTTAGGCTTGCCAGGCGCCCACATGCTGCACCAGTTATTATTTTGATCTCCTAGCAGGCTTACTTGATCCTCGTCTACTCGTATTCTTCTCATTAGATTCACATTGTCTACAAACAAGGACACCTCTGAATCTATCCCTTCTGTCATATTATTCACGTATACTAGAAGCAGCACCGGATCCGTGATTGACCATTGTGGAACCCCACTCGATACATGCACCCACTCTGACAACTCGTCAATTCGTGACGTACCAGCACACGTTGTTTCCTTCCTGTTGCAGTGTGTATGGGTGTGGGTGTTTGTGTGTGGGGGAGGGGGCGTGTGTTGACTCATGGGCTTCTGCTGGAACGAGTCTCAGCTTCTCGCACCTGGTATGTGTTGGGGAAACGGTCTGGTATGTTTTAGGAAGGGATATGGAGAGTAAGGTTTTACCACTGAGTGTTTAAGACCCAACTTTACGTCTTGCAAAGGAGAACTTGAAAGGGTAAATGTACAGTTAATATATTGACCATCAAACCTTTATTATAATTAGTAATACAACGTCTTCCCATCAATTCTCTCGTCTTTCTTCTCATTTTAGCAAAAACAGTCGTGAAATGTATTTCCAAGAAGTTTTGAAATATTTTTTACTCATTCACCTCGTATTTTGCGGTGAAAAATAGGATGAGACAACCAGTGGCAGTGACTGTGGTGGTAGCAGTGCTGATTCACGCAGTGCTACACACCAGTCTCGTAGCTGGAAGCATGCTGAGTCTTCGTCAAGGTTAGTTGATTAACCTGCTTTTTTTCATTCAGTGCTTTTTATTTTCATTCAAGAAATCTGAAGGCATGGGAAACCTTCAGATTTCTTGAATGAAAAATGATAAATTTATGCAGGAAGAAACAGACTATGGCTATAATTTACCTTCATTATTAGCATCATTTATAGTATTTCCAAAATTGTTATAAGTAGTACATTATTATTATAATCAAAAAAGAAGCGCTAAGCCACAAGGACTATACAGCAAATATAAGTAGTATAAAATATATATTTCATTTTTTTTAATGGATTCAGATTATGGGAAGCTTCAGAGTCCTTACCAGTCAGCTGCAGTTGTCCTTGATGCTGCCCTTCGGCCACACTGCTCTGGTATTATCATTCATGATGCCAAGAACTTACCGTCAGCCAGTTTTATCGTAAGTCTCAAATTATTATAAATATTTTCACCAACGTTTATTTTGTGATACATTCTATAAATTTCATTTTTCATATACACATCTACTGTATTTATATAAAAACAATATTTCAGGTGATATGAAGCCTTAACATATGCTTTCAAGAAAAAAGCTTCGCTGATTTTCTTATAGTAACGATCAGGTTACTAGTAAAATCAGAAGAACGAACAAACACTAATATAAAATAATACAAATATCACAAGAGTAAAATAATCAATCAGAGATTTGAGATATAATGATTACATTATTTCTATATATTGTATGATATTGTGAGGTAAGATCGTCATGTCACATTTACACTACATAATCCAGGGGTTCGACCAGCTGTGGACTTCCTGGGGAGTGGCAGTGTTCCAGGTAGCTTCTGAGAGCCAGGATGCTAACTTGACGCAAGCACAACGAGGTATTACGTTTGCATCCATCTGGACTCGCCTTTGGTATCAATTATTAGTCAAATATACTGTAACTCTTAGCCACTGGCAGAGATATGTCGACTGGGTGTCTTCATTTAGGTGTACAAGATGTAACGCCTCTCGTTAACTTCCGTAAAATTAGATTAATGTGCCCAAAAGTTGCAGAAAGTGTTCGCGGTAGATAACCCTTCTGGCTGCTTTAAGTTTCGTTATAAATTTGTGAGGGAGAGGCACCTCTGGCTTCTAAGTCGTTCTAGTATATGAACATAAACTATTCACGCCACGACACTAGTGATTTGGAGGTTATCGTGAAGTGATGGGCACAAGTGTCTAGGTCCTTAGTCCTCAGGAACACCCGTATAGCTGCCTTTCTTTGTGGGTCCTAGTGGGATGGTTAGGTTAAGACAGCAGGAGCTGCCGTTACGGTAATGTCAAATGACTTTCCAGAAGGTAATGGATCAGTAGTCACCTAAAAATAATTCACGTTGTTCAAATTTGTCTTCCTTTGTGCACTTAATTATCCTTCCCGCGAAAGATAACTAGACGCAGGCAATGCATGGCAGTACATTGAGCTTAGGTCATATCTTTGTGACAGAGTAGAAGGTTGAGACCGCGGAGCTGTCGTGTACCAGAGTTTGAACCTCGATGTATCAAGAGAGTCTTGCCACAGCTGCAGCTTTTGGTCTGACGTATTTGTCTACATTCTCATACCTTGTATATGGCATAAAACTCCACTGTAGCTCCACTCCAAAACATTAAATTACTTCAGTGCAGATTCTTTTGGTCTGGCGAAAACTACTCAGTAGGGCAGAGTATTCCTGAGGAAAGCAGTAACAACTACAAATTAGTAGAAACTCCCGCAAAAGCCAGGGTCGTTTATTCTAGGAAAAATACCTGACTGAGCAGCTAAGGTTGTATCTAAAACGTATATTTAATATTTTTCATTATTGATTTCCTATAGTACATTTACTTATCTCGTATATTAAAAAAGGTTTTTGTACTGTACCTTGCTTCTAGGTCATCGACTTGGTGAAGGAGAGAACTTCCTTCATGGCAACTCATACTTACATGGTACTTCCTCAGCGCATGCTTATGTATGACTTTATATATATTTATATACATGGCGCAGTCTCCTTCTCCGTGGCTACACCATCTCTAACTTTCACCTGGAAAAGTATCTTTGACCCTCTTGCAGTCGACGTTTGGATATCAATCCTCGTGATCTTATTTCTGGTGCCTCCCTGTCTGTTTATGGTAAGAAAAAGTACTGTTTGATTTGCGTTCTTAGTTCATTGTTACTACACACACACACACACACACACACACGGGGATGTTAGAAAGTATTTCTACAGCCACAGAGTAGTCAGGAAGTGGAATAGTAGAGGCAGGATCCATACATAGCTTTAAGCAGAGGTATGATAAAGCTCACGGTTCAGGGAGAGTGACCTAGTAGCGACCAGTGAAGAGGCGGGGCCAGGAGTTAGGACACGACCCCTGCAACCTCAACTAGGTGAATACAACTAGGTGAGTACACACACACACACACACACACACACACACACAAAGGGCAAAGTCATGAAGATTGGGGAAGGGCAAAGAAGACCACAGACGGCTTGCAGTCTAGGGGCTAGAGCCTACAAACCTCACTCAAGGAAAAGGATCTTCGGATGAGTATAACACCAGGCACATCTCCTGAAGCGCATATCAACCAAATAACTGCTGCAACATACGGGCGCCTAGCAAACCTAAGAACAGCATTCCGATATCCTAATAAGGAGTCATTCAGGGCTCTGTACACTGTGTACGTTAAGCCCATATTGGAGTATGCAGCGCCAATTTAGAACCCTCACGTAGCCAAGAATGTAAAGAAACTAGAGAAAGTGAAAAGGTTTGTAATAAGACTAGTCCCGGAGCTAAGGGGTATGTCCTACGAGGAGAGGTTAAGGGAAATCGATTTGACGACACTGGAAGACAGCAGAGATAGGGTGGAAAGAGACAGGATGTTCCAGAGATGGGACACAGCAACAAGGGGTCACAGTTGGAAGTTGAAGACTCAGATGAATCACATGGATGTTAGGAAGTATTTCTTCAGTCACAGAGTTGTCAGGAAGTGGAATAGTCTGGGTAGTGATGTAGTGGAGGCAGGTATGATAAAACTCATGGAGCGGGAAGAGTGACCGAGTTGGGCCAGTGAAAAGGTTGGGCCAGGAGCTGTGACTCGACCCCTGCAACCACAACTAGGTGAATACAACTAGGTGAGTACACACACACACACACACACACATGTATATATATATATATATATATACATATATATATATATACATATATATACATATATATATATATACATATATATACATATATATATATATACATATATATACATATATATATACATATATATATATATATGCAACAGTTAGGTATCTTTATTATGAAACGTTTCGCCTACACAGTAGGCTTCTTCAGTCGAGTACAGAAAAGTTGATAGAAGCAGAAGATACTTGAAGACGATGTAATCAGTCCATCACCCTTAAAGTTTTGAGGTGGTCAGTCCCTCAGTCTGGAGAAGAGCATTGTTCCATAGTATGAAACGTTTCACAATAAAGATACCTAACTGTTGCATATGTGTCTTACCTAACAACCTGTCGGTATTTTATACCATTTTAATGTTCATATATATATATATATATATATATATATATATATATATATATATATATATATATATATATATATATATATATATATATATATATATATATATATATATATATATATATATATATATATATATATATATATATATATATATATATATGTATATATATTACCAATATATATATACACTTACCAATTAGGTATTCCTCATGTACTTTCTTGAATGTGTTTTCAGACATTTATGTTGAAACGAGAAAAAAATTTGCATTAATCTAATTATTTATTAATTTTGATGGGAAAACAAATCTTGTCTCTCTGGTAAAAGTCTTACACAAATACAAATTTTAAATTGTCATTGGTTTGAAAAATAAAAAAAAATTATATTAATTCTCCTTTAACCCCTATCCCTACTTTCTGGCATTGTCTGATCCTAGCGAGCTACCCACTAGGTTCTTGCTTCTATATATTTAACATTTACAACATTATTCATGTTGCATCTGCTATACAAACACTTACTGAGAAAGTATGGAAATGTTATGTATTAAAATTGGAGTAAAATTATTAGAAGGAACACAGTAAGTGTCAGGAGCCCAAGACTGTTCAACTCCCAGCATACATAAGGGGGATTACCTATAGACCCCTGGCTGTCTTCAAGAAGGCGCTGGACAGGCACCTACAGTCAGTACCTGACCAGTCGGGCTGTGGTTCGTAAGTCGGGTGCGTGTGACCAACAGTACCAGCCTGGTTGGTCAGGCCCTGATCCACCATGAGGCCTGATCACAGACCGGGCCGCGGGGGCGTTGACCCCCGAAACCCTCTCCAGGTAATACCAACAAAAAATCACAAAAATGAAATTGCAGAATATTTAGCCTAATAATACAACGTTGTTGAGGCTCTTAAAGTTATTAACAGCACTAAAGTGGAATACTGAAATAACAAAAACAAAAAACAGTATAGCCAAACATCAAATTCTGTACTGCTATATTTCTTAAATACTGACTTATTTGTGTTATTTACACTCAGTTCCAGAGATCTTGCAGTTTCATCCACGTACTTCTAATCACACACTCGCAAAGAATGTTACAAACTCTTGCGCTGGTGATTGTGTTGTCGGTTTTTAATTTACAGTGTTGGCACAAGGTGAAATGTTTCCTGGTGAGACGCATCTTCCACTTGTAAATTAGCTATGGTTACTGCACTCAGCATAACTTTGAAACTGTCTGTTATATTCGAGGAGGACCGAAGTTCTAAGTGTGGTTTGTGGAAAGGTGATCACAGCGGCCGTTTCAGAATCGAACAAACCTGTTATACGTTAAACTACATCATCCTGCATCCTTCATGTGTAACTGACAAAGTGAAGCTACAAATATTATGAGAATAAGGAAAACTATTGACAGGTAGGCTTCGCTACCAGTAACATCGACAGGTAGCCTTCACTACCAGTAGCATCGACAGGTAGCCTTCACTACCAGTAGCATCGACATTACCAGTAACATTGACACTGCCAGCAGCATCGACAGGTAGCCTTCACTACCAGTAGCATCGACACTACCAGTAACATTGACACTGCCAGTAACATCGACAGGTAGGCTTGACAATTATTTTCGGAGATTCCTTTCTCGGATTTAGCAGCGACCGAAATACTTCTAGTTCTTAATGGATTCAGAGAAATATTGGAAGCTTCTGAGTTTTTACAGTTATGTTAGAGTTATTCTTCATGCAGTCTCCCAGCCCCACTGCTCAGGCATTGTCATCTATGACACTAAGAACTTACCATCACTGTTTTATCGTAAGCTTCGAAAATATTGTATATATTCTTACCAACATTACTTGTATCCTTGAATATAAGGTACGTTTAAGAAATTATATAATAGGAACTATAAATAATGAGCATGAAGGGAGCAAAAAAAAAATTGTGTGCTAGCACACTTAGGCTAAACATGGGTTCGTAATAATCTCCTCATCTTGATATTAGCCAATCAGAGTTTAATTTCATTATTACGTCAGTAGTGAAGAGTTGCTTCTGCGCGTCGCTGTGTCCTCCCGCTTATAAATCTGCGAGAGGGACTCTTGGATGTCAGTAGTTTGGTGTGGTTGTCACGGGATAATTCGTGGATATTTTGCTTCGTATTTGAGGTGAGCTAAGGCATTGTATATTTTAGGTTTATGAGTGTATATATTGCGTGTGTGTCTGTATGTGTGTGAGTATGTGTTGTGTGTGTATGTGACTGTGTTTTTTCTAATCAGATTCTCACAAATATTTGTATTTTTTTTATTTTTATTCTTTTTCGTCCTCTGTTTCCTGTATCTAATCTTTCCACTCAATGGGTATAAAATCTTGTATATTTACCAGTTTGAAAATATGAAAAATAAAAAATAAACAGTATTGGCCTAATTCAATCAAAACAAATTACTTACATGAATGAAATCATAATGAATTTAATGTTCGTTGTTAAATATTGTTTGTGAATTACATATTTACCAAAAGATCATCTCAGCAGAGAATTTTATATTAAAGTGTAATTTTAACCAATGATTAGTTGTAGCAAATTATTTAACTAATTTAAATTTAATATACTAAAAGAAAGAATATTTTAATAAGCATATTAAAAACTTAAAACAACAAATATATTTAACATATATTTAAGAAGAAATATAAATTTTATCTTAGCACAATGTTTATTTTTTATGATCCTATTTGACAGCAGCCTTAATGGAGAGACGATTCCAAAATTCTCATTTGCTGAGAGCTTACCGTTCCAAAATTGTGTGGTTGTGGATTTATGGAAAACCAGCAAAAGAAATCTCGCTGGAGAACGGAGTCAGCCTCAGCACAGTATACAGGTGGATTCGAAGGTGGGAAGAGGAAGTCACAGTGGATAGACAGAGAGACAGATGGCCCTACCGTCGTTCGTGCGTCCAAAACTACTCAAACCATGAAACAATCACTGCTGGCTGCAGATTTCCAGACAGCCCTCGACAGCACCCTCTTTGCCGCTCAGACTCTCTAAACAGTCATTATTATCCGGCATCAGTCGATTACTCTATCTGGGAAATTTAGTGTTAACCTCAGACACACGACAAACACCTAGGATGGCTTTCCAGATTTCGTTTCTCTTTGAGTGAGAATTTAAATTCGTAGAACTTAGCTGTGAAAATAAATTCAACAGAGAAAACTAATTTATTTTCACTAATTTTTAAGACAAATTAAAGCGATATATTTTACAAGTAAACTTTCATCCTGTAAAATTTATACTTGACTTCACATCAAAACATAACTACAACTGTTCTCATTAAAGTTATAATTGGATTCTGCAATTTGTACAGTGGTTTCACGTGCAGCAGAAGTGAAGAAAGTGTCGAATGAATCTATGACGGTAAATTTAAGGAACATATCAATTTTTTTTCACATATATTGTTCAAAAGTCAAACGCACCCAGAGACACAATAACCAACACATTTAAACATTTACACAAACACTTTTACACAACAAGAAGAACTTAAACAGTTATTCATACAGAAAATGCACCACCTAATTTACACCATCCTTGGCCACCATCCTTGGCCACCATCCTTGGCCACCATCCTTGGCCACCATCCTTGGCCACCATCCTTGGCCACCATCCTTGGCCACCATCCTTGGCCACCATCCTTGGCCACCATCCTTGGCCACCATCCTTGGCCACCATCCTTGGCCACCATCCTTGGATATAAGTAAAGAGGCAGCGTTCAATACTCTCATTCCAATAATAAATATTTATTGAAAAACTGTTTTATTTCCTAAAACTTAAAATAATATTTCGAATAATAATAATAATAATAATAATAATAATAATAATAATAATAATAATAATAATAATAATAATAATAATAATAATAAAGCTGAAATAACAAAAACGAAAGTATTAACATACTAACATACTAATTGGGTTGGGCAAATGTTTTGTTAGTGGGATGAATTGTAAAGGACCTGCCTAGTATGGGCCAACAGGCCTCCTGCAGTGTTCCTCCTTTCTTATGTTCTTATGTTCTTATGATAATAACATTATATTATTTTTTTAATAATAATACCAATAAAATACCAGCGAATAAAAAAAAATACTCTGGAGTGATCAACACCATGCCCAGCTCTTCTAGGGTAGGGTAGGTGCCTGAGCCAGAGCTTGCAGCTCACAAGACTGCCATTCTCATTAACCCCCTTGGGGGCTGGGATGGCAGACCAGAGAGGTCTAGCTTCTCCCTACGAGCCCCATGAGGGCGGGGAATGTGGCTAGGCCTGGGGATAGTTGGTCCCAGCGATGACAGGGTACTTGTCCCTCCTCCCATGGGAGACTTAGGTCTCAGACACTCCCTAGATAGGGAGCCAAGGCCGGGCCACCACCTGGAAAAGGCCCAGGCCGGGAGAATTCCAGCGAATCAACAAGAAGAAGTACCGGGAGAATTCCAGCGAATCAACAAGAAGAAGTACAGTCCCTCAGCCTGGAGTCAAGTGTCGAGTGAACACATCGAGCATGAAAACTATTCCTCTTTGTATTGGACTGATGAGGTGTGGCGAAACGTTTCAATAAAGGCTGCAATGTGTCTCAATCGTCGTTTTTCAGCTCTGGACAAGTTCGAGTGTGAGCATGTCAGGGAAATCGGTTAGAGCGTGGGTGGGAAATGCATGCACTCTGAAGGAGGAATGGGTGATGCTGCATCTCAGAGGTTATGTGAACTAAAATACCTGCGTACTTACGGAGAGACACACGGTATTCCATGAGCGATAGTGAAAATATCTCATATTTCGGGTCACCTACTTCGGTGGGAGCCGTAGTGGTGGTGGTAGTTGTAGTAGTAGTGGTGGTAGTGATAGTAGTGGCAATAGTAGCAGTAGTATCATTCATTCAATAGTTGTCTTGCCAAACGTGAGCAGATATCACACCTCAAACGACCCTCGTAACTGCAACATTCCAACACCTCCTCCAGAGTTCAGGCACTGTACTTTTCAGAAGCTTTACTGGATATGTTAGATAAGATCACCCCTTTGGTATATATCTCAAAAGAACTACCTCCGATTTGCCTGTGTGTGTGTGTGTGTGTGTGTGTGTGTGTGTGTGTGTGTGTGTGTGTGTGTGTGTGTGTGTGTGTGTGTGTGTGTGTGTGTGTGTGTGTGTGTGTGTGTGTGTGTGTGTGTGTGTGTACTCACCTAATTGTGATTGCAGGGATCGAGTCATAGCTTTCGGCCCCTCTTCACTGGTCGCTACTAGGTCCACTCTCCCTGCTCTATGAGCTTTATCATACCTCTTCTTAAAGTTATGTAGTGATCCTGCCACCAATACATCACTCTCCAGATTGTTCCACCTCCTGTCTATTGTATGGCTGAAGAAATACTTTCTAACCTCCCTGTGACTCATCTGAGTTTTCAACTTCCAGTTGTGACCCCTTGTTGCTGTGTCACATCTCTGAAGCATTCTGTCCTAATTCCTTTGTCAATTAATCTCAGTATTTTATATATTGTTATCATGTCCTCTCTATCCTTCCTATCTTCCAGTGTTGTCAGGTTGAGTTTCCCTAACCCCTCCTCATAGGACAAACCCCTCAGCTCCGGGGCTAGTCTTGTTACAAACCTTTGCCCTTTCTCTAATTTTGACGTTTTTTGTGTGTGTGGGTGGGTGGGTCTTTTGTGTTAACTCATTGGCTTTTGCAGGGACGAGTCTCGGCTTCTCGCACCTGGTATGCGTTGGGGAAGGGGTATGGAGAGTAAGGCTTTACCACTAAGTGTTTAACACCCAACCTTACGTCTTGCAAAGGAGAGCTGGAAAGGGTAAATGTACACTTGATACATTGACCATCAAACCTTTATTTTAATTAGTAATACAACGTCTTCGTATCGATTCCCTCATCTTTCTTCTGTTTTTAGCAAAATCAATCGTGAAATGTATTTCCAAGAAGACTTGAAATAATATAATTTTTCATTATTGATTCACCAGGTATTCTGCAGTGTAAAAATGAAAAATAGGATGACACAACCAGTGGCAGTGACTGTGGTGGCAGCAGTGCTGATTCACCCAGTGTTACGCACCAGTCTCGTAGCTGGAAGCATGCTGAGTCTTCGTCAAAGTTAGTTGATTAACATTTTTTCATTCAGTGCTTTTTATTTTCATTCAAGAAATCTGAAGGCTTCCCAAGCCTTCAGATTTATTGAATGACAAATTTATGCAGAAAGAAACAAAGTTATGGCTATAACTTATCGTCAATATTAGCATCAGTTATAGTATTTACAAAATTGTTATAATTTGTATAAAATATACATCTCACTTTTAATGGATTCAGATTATGGGAAGCTTCAGAGTCCTTACCAGTCAGCTGCAGTTGTCCTTGATGCTGCCCTTCGGCCACGCTGCTCTGGTATTATCATTCATGATGCCAAGAATTCACCTTCAGCCAGTTTCATCGTAAGTCTCAAAAATATTGCAAATATTTTCAACAACTTTTATTTTGTGATACATTCTATAAATTTATTTTTTTCATATAAGCATCTACTGTATTTATATAAAAACGATGTTCAGCTGATATGAAGCCTTAAAGAATGCTCTCAGGAAAGAAGCTTTGCTTCGTTTCTTCTAGTAGCAATCAGGAAACTAGTAAAATCAAAAGAACGAACAAACACTAGTTTAAATTAATATAAATATCACAAAAATAAAATAAATAATCAGATTTGAGAAGTTTATATTAACGAGTTACTCGACTGATATAATGATTATATTATTTCTATACATTGTATGAAATTGTGAGGTAAGATCGTCTTGTCACATTTACACTACATAATCCAGGGCCTCGACCAGCTGTGGGCTTCCTGGGGAGTGGCAGTGTTCCAGGTAGCTTCTGAGAGCCAGGATGCTAACTTGACGCAAGCACAGCTCTCATTTGTGGTCTCCCAGGCAAGGCGGGTACGTCTCTCTCCTATCACTGTTAAGGCTGATACGTCACTTTCATAATATTAATGAGGTGGGTACGTCACTCTCACATAACGTCTTTCATGGTGACATCAACAGCTGAGGCAGGTGTCTGGCTGCATGACGGTGGTGGTAGTGAGTGACAACAAAGACTTCCTCGCCACCTTCGCTGAGTGTTCCCTCAAGGGCCGCCTCCTGGTGTGGTCGACGAGGCTCCTCGCCGTCACCCGCCTGCCCCTCCCGCAGCTGCAGCAACTCATGAGCACCCACTGGACATTTTCCATGATGAATGCGATGTTGATAATTTTAAACGAGAAGTTGAGTCTACAAAGGTAAATTTCTTCAAAGATAATAGTTTTTTTCAGCAGCAAAACACGTGAGAAACCTCTTTAAAATGTACATATAAATAAAGCTAGTTTATTCTTAAAATATAATGATCTGTAATCAAGAGGGATTTTGGTTAAAAAAAAAAAGTGTTAACAATGCAGGATCCAGAAAAATTGTGATTCCAGCACCGACTTTTGCATTTTTCAGGTCAGTTAACTGCTTTTTTTTTACTGGAATGAGACCTTTTAGACCTGATGACCAGTTATGAGTCATGATTATATTGTCACTCAGCTATAGTCTTCGTTGTGTTGTCCGGGACGTTAACGGGAAATGAAGCTAATTATCCATCAAGCTTGATGCTCTCGTCAGAATGTGTTAAACTATTTGCTAAAATATTATTCAATACTTTCGAACCTCTCATCAGTTATTTTCAACAAAGCCTTCAAAATTATTTAATAAAATTAATAAGTGAAACAGATCTCCATATTTCACTTAGATTTTGTCACTAGCAAGCACAGTGTTTTCCAAAAAAAAAAAAATCTTAAACGATAATGGCCCAAAGAACTGTTCCTAACGAAAACAAATGACCACATATTAATTAATAACCTTTAATCTTATTGGCACACAGATCTTTTGCAAATAAGATGATGTAATGTCGATTTAAGTTTCAGTGTGTATATAAATCTGCCGTACAGCGCCTCCGGAGCCAGAATAATGCGGACTGGGACATGGACAACAGATCGTGGTCTTCGACTTCTTAATTACCTCCTTTTCCCTGAAAAATTCAATAAGTATATATGTACTGTAATACATTAATGGCCTGATAGAAGTGTTACATAAAGCAAAAGTAATGCATAATATGACAGAATTCTCTGTCTATTATCGACAGTAATCTACGATTTGAAAAACATTAAAAATTTTGATTTTTTTTTTCAGTTTTTATGGAGCCACAGTAAATGTGACAGCTTTGCCATATAAACCTTTCTGGAGCGTAGTCGAGGAACGGAGTGGTGATAATAGTTGTGTCACCAGGTACTCTGGTAGCGATGCCATTATGCTGCGAGCCATTGCTAACTCTCTCAACTTTACCATTAACGTGGTACCTACAAGCAACTGGGACGAGGTTTGTTACCTGTAACCATTTGGAACCAGATTTGTAACTACCGAGCACCAGGCTTGTGACCAATGGTTCCAGATTTGTAATCGCCTGGTATCAGCTTTGTTACTATATGGCACCAGCTTTGCAATCATCTGGGGCAAGGTATATAACAACGTGGTATCACGTTTGCATCCATCTGGACTCACATTTGGTGTCAATTATGTGTCGAATATACTGTAAATCTTAGCCACTGGCAGAGATACGTCGTCGGGGTGTCTTCATTTAGGTGTACAAAATGGAACTCCTCTTGTTAATACCCGCAAAATTAGATTAATGTGGCCAGAAAGTTGCAGAAAGTGTTCGCGATAGATAACCCTTCTGGCTGCTTTAAGTTTCGTTATAAATTTGTGAGGGTGAGTCACAGCTGCATATCTTTGTGGGTCCTAGTCTGGTGGTTAGGTTAGGACAGGAGAAGTTGCCATTATGGTAATGTCAAATGAGTTTCCAGAAGGTAATGGATCAGCAGTCGCCTAAAAATAACTAGCGTTGCTCAAATTTGTCTTCCTTTGTGTACTTAATTATCCTTCCTGCGAAGGATAACTAGACGCAGGCAATGCATGGCAGTACATTGGGCTCAGGTCATATCTTTGTGACGGAGTAGAAGGTTGAGGCTGCAGAGCTGTCTTGTACCAGAGTTTGAACCTCGATGTATCAAGTGTCTTCCCTGAGAGTCTTGCCACAGCTGCAGCTTTTGGTCTGACGTATTTGTCTACATTCTCATACCTTGTATATGTCATAAAACTCCACTCTGTGTCCACTCCAAAATATGTTATCATTTTGGTGCAGATTCTTTTGGTCTGGTGAAACTACTAAGCAGGGTCGAGTATTCTCCAGGAGAGCTGTTTACAGCCCCAAACAGTCACTGTAATTGGTTAAATATAGATTACCCAAGCAGCCAGTCGTCTTCCCGAATGCAGTGCTAACTTGCAGGGAAACCTGCAAGACCTGGTTCAGCCAATATGGCTGAACCAGGTCTGCTCACACAGCTAGTAATCACCACACATTCAGCAGCAGCTTCCGCAAAAGCCAGGGTCGTCTGTTCTAGGAAAAATACCTGACTGAGCAGCTAAGGTTGTATCTAAAACGTATATTTAATGTTTTTCATTAATAATTTCGTATAGAATATTTTCCTATCTCGTAGGAAAAATTTCCTTGTACTGTACCTTGTTTCTAGGTCACTGACTTGGTGATGGAGAGAACTTCCTTCATGGCAACTGTTACTTACATGGTACTTCCACAGCGCCTTCCTCTGTATGACTTTACATATATTTACATACATGGCTCGATCTCCTTCTCCGCGGCTACACCTTCTCTAACTTTCACTTGGAAAAGTCTCTTTGACCCTCTTGCAGTCGAAGTTTGGATATCAATCTTCGTGATCTTATTTCTGGTGCCTCCCTGTCTGCTTATGGTAAGCAACAGTGCTGTTGATTTGCGTTCTTAGTTCACTGTTGTTAACATATATATATATATATATATATATATATATATATATATATATATATATATATATATATATATATATATATATATATATATATATATATATATATATATATGTTAGGTGCCCTTGTGTTGCAGTGTCTGACAGATTGAACATTAAAATGGTATAAAATACCATTTTAATGTTCATATATATATATATATATATATATATATATATATATATATATATATATATATATATATATATATATATATATATGTATATATATATATATATATATATATATATATATATATATATATATATATATATATATATATATATTATAGGTGAAGGACGTAATAACAGTGAACTAAGAACTCAAGTTAAACTGTATGTCTGCCTCCAATATTATTTAGTGAACATATAAATTTAAGAACATAATCATCTCTCTGTCTCAGATCAATTACCCAGAAGACACAGCAAAATTAAGTAACAAATTAACAATAGGAGACTCGGCTGAAATAGCTGTTGGAACGCTGCTTGGTCAGAGTACCAAGAATCAGCTACCTGAGAGTAGTTCGAGTCGGTTGTTGCTGGTGGCTTGGTTGGTGTTCGCCTTCATCGTGAGCAACGTCTACAGGGGCAACCTGACAGCCGCTCTCACCCTCCCCAAGTACCCTGCCAGACCAGAGACACTGGAGCAGCTCGTCAAAGTTGTTGACAAGTAATGATAATCTTTGTGAGTTTAAGGGAGCTTACCTTGATGACAGCAAAAGGTTCAGTAGCTAGGGATCTTGATTTACCCTTATCTCTTGAATTTTAGCTGCATATCAGCCCACACATGAATGAACACTGTTGGTAAAAAAAACTATAACCATTATGTTATTCAAATTTTCCACTCACAGGGTAACAATGCCTGATTATGGGGAGAAGTTTCATCAGTTCTTCAAACAGTCAGATTCCTTAGTATATCAGACACTCTCTAACATCATGGAAATTGTCCCTTCCGCAGAGTATGGACTACATCAAGCTGCAGTTAAAAAGTAAGTGCATATCTTTAATTCGTTTCTATGTGTATTATTATTATTATTATCATTATTATTATTATTATTATTATTATTATTATTATTAATACAGTTCAAAACCGCATATATCTGAATCCCCTCGTTAAGAGTGCAGGCATTCTATTTATTATTATTATTATTACTACTACTACTACTACTATTTTTTCAAAGTAATTCAGATTAGTCATAAAATTTGTGTGCCTCTGCCGTGATCCAGACAGGCCTACATGGACAGCTACTACTACCTTCAGCAGATGATCGCTGACTACTTCACACTGGTGGACGGCAGCACTAAACTTTACATCGGTAGAGAGAACATTATACCCGGACTCCACGCTTGGCCTGTACCTCACGACGCTCCTTACAGGCTTCAGCTTGACAAATT